>NW_026858264.1:0-90428 GCF_026571515.1 Ruditapes philippinarum
TGAATAATGTGAATTGTGTTAACTTTATTGTGTATAATGACGTGTGTGTTACAAAGATTATTTTGAAAGGTCGTTGTCTAACAATGCTATGATGTAATCGAAATCTGTGGATAGGCAGACAATAGGCGTATCAGCATGTCATTATCAGCATGTCATGATAAATCAGCGACCTGATAGGAATAGTGTCATTTAGAAATTAAGCCAACATGGCATATTATTAACAAACGATGGTTTTTATATGTCTGAAACAGTGTTGTATGTATCATTTATTTAACTGCGTACACATTTTGTATCATTGAACAGAACAACATATGAGGCATTATGTCAGATTCTTTAATGCGTGCTCGTCATACATGTAATATATTAAACAAAGCGTATCATATCTTTACTTCAACACCTACGAAGAACATATAGTGAAGCTGATATATATTGCAAAGTAATATTGAAAAAAAAACAGAGCCCTAAATAAATCCCAACACGGCGAAATTGAAATTGTTGCAGGCTCGGTTTTATTAAGCCTGTTTATTGACGGGAGTGGTAATTGCAAGCTACCGCCCGGGCACCGGCGTAAACAAACCTAAACATGGCAAGGGACTCTTAAAAACTAGGTCTATCATAATCATAATATTCTTGACTTCAATATATGAAAATATGACGCTGAATCCGTTTTTGTTTTTTTAAACAAACACCAATATTGAAAATAGTTTCATAAAAATAACCTGATTTCAAATTTGTTATGTAATCACATTCCATTTATATAATCCATATTGATATAGTTTTAATGATTTCTAATGATTGCCATAGTCCCATAAACATTTATTCATAAGCTATCATAAGCCATCATGAATTAACTGATATTATTTTTAGAACCTGTAGCATATGCTTATCTCTTTGATACTATGAATCTTCATTTTCGTTTGAAGGAGAAATATTTCAGTTATTGATTTGAGATTTTCACTGTTATCATTATCAAACTACAAAATGTAAAACCGAAGACGTGTGCGGTGTTGCCTCTAGGTGTAAATAAATGCAATAAAACGGGTAAAAACGTTCTCCTGTTAGAAAATATCATAAAACAAAGCAGCTTTATTGGACAATAAATCATATCACCAAATTTTTGTTTTAAAGATCTTATTATTTCAGAGGTACTTTAAATAGTTTTCTGCAGTCTAAGCATTTTCGACATAAGTCTGAAAATTGCAACAAAAAAATGTTAATGGAAAGCTACATTTAAGTTGGAGAGCTTCATGTAAAATTGTACCATATGATCTCAATACAAAATTTAAAAGTCATCCTCAATAAGTCATTATCAGAATTAAAAACGCAATATTTTTTTTCTAAAATGTTAACGAATTTTATTTTATTTTTGAATACATTTAAATTGTGTAATTCGTTTCTTTATAACGTCAGATTTTTACCGCCTGCTAACTGAGATACAAGGACATTTATAAAGCATTTTTTTCATATATTTTATAACTCATGCATATGTAAACGCTAGCGATAGTATAAGTTTACTAAATTTCGTTTTTTATACTAAATTTCAAAAGCTGTACCCTAATGTTTTGGTTCATGGAAGAATTTGGTTAACTTTATATATAAAAATCATCACATAATTACAATCAATGTGATTTAGCCCGAAGACACATAAAAACTATCCCTGTACTACACTCCAGGTTAAAGTGTGTTAACTTATATCTTATAACACGCAAATAAGATTCCCTAGTTAAATACATTGCAGGATATGGAACGCCGTGACTGTCTTATGTAATCAATGTTTTTGCTATCTTGTGAAACGATGATATTATTTTGTCGTATGAGCATGTTAACATGTGCAATTTACATCATGTCTTGTCAAAGGAACATGCTTACATGTACAAACAGCATGTTAACTTGTCAAATTATTATGATGACATGTGCAGACAACATGCTAACTTGTCAAAGTATCGTGATGACTTGTGCAAACTACATGTTAACATGTCAAAGTATAATAATGACTTGTGCAAATGACATGGTAACTTGTCAAAGTGTCATGATGACTTGTGCAAACGCCATGTTAACTTGTCAAAATATAATGCTGACTTGTGCAAACGCCATGTTAACTTGTCGAATTATCGTGATGACATGTGCAAACAGCATGTTAACTTGTCAAAGTATCATGATGACTTGTGCAAACAGCATGTTAACATGTCAAATAACCATGATGACTTGTGAAGACAACATGTGAACTTGTCAAAGAATCGTGATGACTTGTGCAAATGACATGTTATCTTGTACCATGCTGACATGTCAAAACGTACTGTTAACTTGTCAAAGTATTATGATAACTTGTGCAAATGCCATGCTAACATGTCAAAATTCCATGATGACATGTGTAAACAGCATGTTAACTTGTCGAATTATCGTTATGACATGTGCATACAGCAAGTTAACTTGTCCAAGTATCATGATGACTTGTGCAAATGACATGTTAACTTGTCCAAGTATAATGATGACTTGTGCAAAATGCCCTGCTAACTTGTCAAAATTTCATGATGACATGTGCAAACAGTATGATAACTTGTCAAATCATCGTGATAACATGTGCAAAACAACATGCTAACTTGTCCAAGTATCATGTTAACTTGTCAAAATTTTCATGATGACATGTGCAAACAACATGTTAACTTGTCAAGGTATCGTGATAAACATGTGCAAATGCCATGTTAACTTGTCAAAATATCATGATGACTTGTGCAAACGACATGTTAACTTGTCAAATTATCATGATGACTTGTGCAGACAACATGTTAATTTGTCAAAAAATCGTGATGACTTGTGCAAAACACATGTTAACTTGTTAAGGTATTATGAGCATGTCATCACAATAATTCGACAAGTTAACATGCTGTTTGCACATGTCATCATGAAATTTTGACAAGTTAACACGTCGTTTGCACAAGTCATCATGATATTTTGACAAGTTAACATGTCGTTTGCACAAGTCATCATGATACTTTGACAAGTTAACAGGTTGTCTGCACATGTCATAATGATTATTCGACAAGTTAGCATGCTGTTTGAACAAGTCAGCATTGTCTTTAGACAAGATATGATGTAAATTGCACATGTTAATATGCTTAAATGACAAAATAATATCATCATTTCACAAGATAGCAAAAACATTGATAGCATAAGACAGTCACGGCGTTCCATAGCAGGAAATCAGGAAATCATACTCGATAGCTATAAGTTAATTCGTATGTTTAAGATAACGGATTCCAATGTTATCTAAATATGGATTCTACTGACTCAAAGGACATCAGTGATCAAAATAATGAAGCCTACCGTGAGC
The DNA here is from genome assembly GCF_026571515.1 of Ruditapes philippinarum. Taxonomy (NCBI): domain Eukaryota; kingdom Metazoa; phylum Mollusca; class Bivalvia; order Venerida; family Veneridae; genus Ruditapes; species Ruditapes philippinarum. Next base: position 3,332 of record NW_026858264.1, read on the forward strand.
AAAAATTCATAAAGAATGTACCAAGCTATGTCTGACCATGAAGCACTTAATAATCTTGAAGAAGTTAAACTTACCTTTTTGAGATATTCGCTGTTTATATCAGACAAATTCAACTTCTGTGTGCCTATTTTTAAAGTTCAGTTGTGATCTAATAAAAGAAAGATATCACCTGTAAGAATCATTAAGATAATTATGATTAATTGAAAATGTAATTTAAATTGTGTGAAATTGTCACGTTTAAATGTTGTATTCTGCTAGGGGTGTGGACGGTAACTTGCACTTTTCAGTACCGTCCTGCATAATTTCCAATTTTGTTGTTTTGAGCGTTCTTTACAAATTCCGATTCTTTGTTTCGTTCTATTTTACATATACCGATGAATATGCATTCACCCCTATATTCATGGTCAATTATTTCGGCATGCAAAAAGGTTCTGTTATTATATATTGAACTTTGTGGTGATATACTGATACTTGACTCTCATGATATGCAAGATTAAGAAGTGTTTATACATTTTATGCTAGTTGTGTTAATAGTGAAAAGTAAAATAAATGTGACAACAAAATACATTTAGTACAAATAAATTTAAGTCAGTATGATTTTATTGTTGTTGTTGTTTTCGTTCATTAATTGCCTTCATATCTTTCAAAATCATCATATCGTTTTATAATAGCAACAATGTGACCCTTATCTCTTCTTCCATATTACTTTCCTAATAACTTAAATGTTTAATAAAATATAACAGAGATTTACAAGCAATTATCATAGTATTGCAAGCAATCCATAAGTCCCCTACCGGTAAGAGCCCAAGCAACATTCTGAAGGGCCATTCACTTATGTTCCTATTTTAAGTTAATTTGTTGAAAAAGTTCTTTAAAAGTGATCACAGGAAACAGTTTTTATGTACAGACAGACGGACTGAAGGACACTCTAAAGTTATTTTTTAAACATCCCTGTTATCAAAATATATCATTTTTAAAATCCTATCATGATTGAAGAAGTTGGGGTAAAAATTACCAATTTCTCAAAAAAAAGTCTAAGTTCAAAAAGGGGCATAATTCTGGAAAATAGTCTTGCTAGAGTATTGAACACTCACAAATGTTGAGTGACAAATAGAAAACATTTATATGAAGTTGAAGTAGATACATTTAGAAAAGAAGTTATTAAAAAAAACAATGTTTTTTTTCATGAAAATTTAAGTTCAAGGGAGGTAATTCTGATAAATTTTGTACTAGAGTTGTAAACCTTGCCACATATGATATGGTTGATGACAAGCAACTTATATTTAAAGTTTGAAGAAAATACCTTAAGAAATAAAGAACTTATAGTGAAAAAAACTTAAAAACTAGAATAAGAAATCTTGAAATTCAGTCTATTTGTTGCCATAGCAACCAGAATTTTCAACATAGGAAGATAAAGAAAAGGATGTGCATAATTTCCATACTGCCATCTACCCATATGTCAAGTTTCGTAAACATATTTTCAGTACTTTTTGTGTTATCACTGGATCCAGAATATGTGTTAAATTTGCCATATTTATCTATTTATTGCCATAGCAACCAAATTTTTCAACATAGGAAGAAAAGAAAAAGACACGCATAATCTCATACTGCCATTTAAACAAATGTCAAGTTTCATAAAAATATTTTCAGTCCTTTTTGCTTTATCGCTGGATCCCAGTTTATGTGTAAAATTTGTCATATTTTCAGTCTATTTGTTGCCATAGCAACCAGAATTTTCAACATAGGAAAGAAAGAAAAAGACGTGCATAACCTCCATACTGCCATCTATCCATATATTCAAGTTCATTAAAATATTTCAGTACTTTTTGCGTTATCGCGGGATCCAGTTTTGTGGACGGACGGACTGACAGACGGACAGACGGACGGACAGACGGACAGACGGACGGAGGGTAAACCTAAAGTCCCCTCCGGTAAACCGGTAGGGGACTAATAAGTTAAATATTTGTATAGTTCACACCTCAAGTACAATGTTACATCGTATACATCACGTGATCAAGTCACTACAACTATATTGTTAAATTAAATGTAATTATAGAAATAATGAATTATAACCCAAATATTTAATTTGCTTTAAGACCGTTTCGTTTTTGATTTTTCTTTTAAATGTATTTTGGGATTTGCTTTTATCAAATTACGTGATCAAAATCATACGATCATTAATATGGACCCATGATTCATTTGATTGCAAACCCATTAATAGGGAAACGATTGTTACTAAAAAAAGAAAATGTGCAGTTTCTTAAAAGAATGAATATGCTATGAAAATGTTCCTGCTTATTTTCCACTATACATCATCAACTTAATCGAACCTTCTACTCCTCCTACTTAAATTTTTTGGGTTGAAGCTAAAGTTTACTAAGTTTTCGAAATTATGACTCAAAATATTGAAGCGATTTTACTCAATGATTGGTATTGGTGAAGAGAGGGTATTCATGGATGTCTCCCGTGCATTTAATTGATGAGTATCATTAGATAAACGTGCACTAAGAGTTTCATAGTTCCAAATGGGACTCTTGAGATTCTAATCATTCTAAACGAAACTTAAAAAAAAACATTTTTTTCTTCAAATTTTAATCCAAGATGTTTTATTTTAAAATTTCAAAAAGTTTTCAAAAAAAAAAGGGGGACATTTTTTTAGATTACACAAGTTAAATTTTTTATAATTTAAATCTCTCCTTTATAAATTTTCATTAAAATTTTTATTAATAACGTGTTCAAAACCCCTTTAAAAAAACCCCCCGGGTTTTTCAAAATTTTTTTAAATTTTTGGGGAATGTTTTTTGGACCCAAAAAAAAACTTTTAAAAACAAATTAATTTAAAATTTTTGGTTTCAAATAAATATTTATTTTTTTCAAAAACCCAAAAAAATAACTTAAAAAAAAATAGATCTAAAATTTTTAAAAATACTTATACACAAAATTACCCCCGAATCTTAAACACTAACCCAAAAAATTTTTCTTTATTGAATCTTAAATTATTGGAACATGCAGATTTTTTGTAAAAACTTTTTTTAATACACATTAGCAAAAACTAAGGGAAAAAAATGTTTTCCCTTTAATTTTAATTTTTCAATTTCAAGTCGTCGGGAGAAAACCTTTGGGTAAAAACCCTTTAAGTTTAAAAAAAAAATATGACATGTTTCCTAATATTTATTAAATCAACTAAACCTTTAATGATTTTCAAGGAAAATTTAAATTTGTTTCTGGTTTAAAAATAACTTAAAAACAAAGCAACCCCTTTTGGGCCAAAAAAATAATCCTTTTTTTAAATTAGGGAAATTGGGTTTAAAAAAATCCCCAAAAATAAGGGGCCCTTTTCACAAAAACTAAACTTTTCTCCCTGAAATTAAACTGTCTAATAAACTTTTCCCCTTTTCTCTTTCTGAACCTTAAAGCAAATTAAAACCCTCAAAAATTTTCATTTTTTATTTCTGGGAAATCACAGAAAATTTTGTACTTTCTCACGAAACTCCTATCAATAATTAAAAAATGGATGTTTTGGGGAAACCCTTTATTTCATTTTGGCCGATTATTTCCAAACATCGGGTAAAAACGGGAGACAATTATACCGACTTTTGAATTTAGCATAAAAAATCTTTTGATTTAACATTTTTAAACTTGTGGCCACCAAAACTTTTTTACAAAACAAAAATAAAAAAATTTATCCAAAAACTATTTAAACCAAAGCAAACGTAAAAGAGGGTGGTTTTGATCTCCCTTTTTACAAACTTTTGTTTCGTAGCTAAAGGGATTTTCACCAAAGGGGTAGGAAGAAGGTTTTTTTTTTATTAAAAATCTATCTTTGGGTTTTGTTTAAAAAAGAACTTTTGGGGAAAAAAAACAGTTAACTTTAAATTTTAACGAAAAAAAAATAAAAAAATAAGAAACAAAAATTTTTTGGGTGTAACCCAACCGGAATTTTTACTAATTTTTTTTAAATTTTTAAAAATTTTTTTTGTATCTTTTTCCCAAAAAAAGACCAAGTATTTTGGTTTGGGTTAATGAATATTTTTTTTTTATCAATATTTTATAAACCCTGAAGGTACTCCTTTTAAAAAAAATTTTAAAACCTCAAACAAAAATATTTTAACTCCCTTAATAGACAGAAATTGGAAAAAGAAACCAAATTTCTTTTTTTCAAAAAATTAAATTAATGTAAATTTACCAAAAAGGGTTTACACATGTTAAAAATTTAAACAAATGTTAAAAAGGGCCCGGGAAATTTAAAAAACATATCAAAATCAAATTTTTTCCAAAAAGGAAATTAAAAAATTTTTAAAACAAGAAAGTCAAGGAATGTTCAGAACAAAAGTAAAAGCCTTTAGGCATATAACAACCTTTAAAGTGGTTACACATTGATTTTCAATTTCGTTTAGAAAAAAAAATAAAAATACAAAAAACATATCACGTCAAACCTAAAGCTGCATACCCCCAGATGAGCCAAAACATTTCGAGAAAATCAACATAGAGAAAATAATTTTACGTTTTAATACATATAAAAAATAATGAAAATAAGCATGCAACAGGAGGCATGTTGCTTAAATACGAGTTTGAAGTACAAATCAATAGCAAAACAATATACGACTGGGTTGAAAATACACTTATTCATAAAACCCCCACTTTATTTATGTTATTTTAATTCAGATTATTTGCTCTTGTGTTTTATGTATTTATTTATTGGATACATTAAAAGTGTTAATACTATATTTTCATTCAAAGTTGTATAATTTAGCGGAAAAAAAGTCTTTTAACGTAAACCCCTGATATAGTATTTCCCCCTTATTTTCCCCATAAATAAGAAAGAATAAAAATTATTTGTGTTAAAAAAATGAGGATTTTACAAAATTGGCCCGTAATTTCGTTAAAAAATTTAATATAAAGGGAAAACCCCCAAAGTATAATTAAAAAAAACCCTTTCGGTAAACCGGGAAAAAAACTTTTGGGTCTAAAAGGAAAAAACAACTTTATTCTTTAGACTGGGGTTAAAAAACAATTTCTTACTTTAAAATTTAAATTGAACAAAGTGGAAAGTTGGGAACTAAAATGTGATAAGATAGACAAAAAATAAGGGTTGTAATCCTAAAGCCAATAAAAAAGTGAAAAAAAACTAAAGTCTAAAAAAATTTCCTATTTTGACAAAAAAATGAAAAAGCAATGAAAAAATTTTTAATTTTTAAATTTTTAAATTTAATAGCGGGGTTTAATTGTTTAAAAGATGTGAAAAAAAAAAATTTTTTAAAAAAAAATAAAATCTTCTCTTTTTTTCCGGTTTTTTTAAAAAGAACGGAAAATTTTTAAAAAAAAGAGTTTTTTGACAAAAGGTTTAAAAAAAGAGGAAATCTTTAGAAAACACAACTAATTAAAATAAAAAAAAATATACAAAAGAAATTTATATGTACATTTAATTTAAAATTAGTTAATTTTTAAAAAGGGTTAAGTTTTTTAAAAAGCAAAAGAAAAGTGATATATTTTAATTAAAGTTTGGGGATCAAAAGGGTTTTCTGGTTTCGACTCCCCTTTGGGGTTTGGGGAAATGTTTTTGTGACAATTCCCTTTCAAAAAAATTGAATAAAATTTTCCCTTTACCGCTGATTTTATTTAAACTATTTTTAAAAAAAGTAGTGGCCCCGTTTCGGAGACATTAAAATTACTTGGGGTTTTTTCCCCCCAAAAAGGGGAAAATGGGAAAAACCGCAGATAATTGTTTAAAATTTTTTACCCAAAAATTTTAAACCCAAAAAAGGGGAAATTTAAAAAAAAACAATCAAAAAAAAACAAAATACCAAATATTTTAAAACAAAATTAAAACACTAGAAATTTTTCAAAATCAAAATTACGATTTTTCCCCAATTTTGGTCCCCGCAGAATGCTGCAAAAATTTTTTTAACCCTTTTTTGTAAAAAAAAAATTACCCCAAAAAAAGCACCACAAACAACAAATAAGCTTTTTATAGGGTGCCTTTACGTGGGAAAACCAAAACACAAAGCTAAATAACAAACCCTTGAAAGAAATAATTTATATTTTTAAAATGTTCTTAAAATCATACCCAAATTTATTTGCAATTTTCAGCTTTCATCACAAAATACAACAAAAAAGTAAAATTTTTACAAACATAAGTTTCAAAAAAATAAAAATGGTTAAAACCTACTCAAATTTAAATTTAAAAAAATGTTTAAACCCAAAAACCTCGTTAAAAATTCTTTTTTTCGTAAGGGGGTTGATTAAAAAAAAAAAAAAAAAAAATTAAAATTAAATTTGCTTAAGAAACAAATACAAGTTTTTATATGTCTAAAATTATTTAAAAAAATTTACATTTTAATACAGCAAAAAGTTAAGTATAAACTGGGGGAGCAAAGATTTTTTCTTTAAAAAAGATCTACATTTCCCCCCCAACATTCCTGTTGTTTATAGAATGCTAGGGGAAATTTAAAGAAACCCTTTTTTTCTCCTTTAAAAAAAGTTTGGGTTAAAACCCAACTAAAATAAAAACAATAAAACCCTTTTAAAGAAATTTGCAAAATGAAGCGCAAAAGACAGATATGGGGCAAGCCCCCTGCAAAATTAAAATGGAAGATAAACCACATCCGTTTTAGTGTCACTCAAAACCAGAACGTATTAAGCACATTTTATTGTAAAGGAAGTAACGTTACCGGAATCTTGAATGCATTTGATCCTTTGGTGTCAAAAGGATTAAAAATTTAAAAGTCAATAACCATGTTCATGTATATATTTTAATAAAGCTGAAATCATTAATTACGGTGTGGACAGAAGCTTGCAATTACCACGTTCGTTCATGACCAGGTTTCTGCAATAGTTTCATATTTGCCGTTTTGAGCTTCCTTTCATTGTTTAAAAGGGTTCCGTTATCTTTGATTTTCGGAATAAGTACAAGATATGCTAAGGAGGAAACCTTCATTGAACATGCTGAATTTTAATAGAAATATTTGAATGAAAATGTAATTCATACTTAATAAATGTTTTTATTTGATATCAAATTAAAATCAAATAATGCACCACGTTGTATTTTCTTAATGAATTTAGTCAAAAAAGTATGTTTCTTTCAACGTGTCTCAGGCACTTTTGTAGTTTCGTATCAACTTCTTTTTGTTTGAGCAGTTTGTATTAAGCAACTTATCATGAGATTCTTCTCTAAAACAAAAAGAAGCTCACGTCTTAAAGGAAGGAAGCTTTGTAGGGCTTAAAAGCATCTGAAAACTAACAAACAATACTATTCATCAAGCTTAAAGGCAATCTTGAAAGTGTCAGCGATTATGGCTAAAGCACGGCCATTTAAGGGCAAAAACTAATAATCTCTTTCCAAAGATTTCTGGTATCTCTTCCCTTTTCACTTTTCAATCATTTTAGAATTGCAGATTGGCTTCTGTATTTGACAAAATAAACCTGCAGGAAGTAGATTTAAAGTCGCTTTTTCAATGGTGCACGCGGTCGGTTTTTATCTTAAATTTTATCTCCCTTCCCAAGTGCACGGTTTCTATCATAACGAATTGTGCATTACCTGCATTTTTGTTCTTATCTTTTACTATATTACTTAAAGTCTCGTGTTCTGGTGTTGTGCACAATAGGTTTGTATTCAGTCGTGTTACGTGTATTAGGGTGTTATTTCGTTCTTATAGTGTTATAATATAAGTCTAATTAACAAAGGTTGATCGTTCAAACCAATGCTTGTGAGTACTTACGATCATCTAACTCATTCGTAGCAAAAATATACAATAAGTAATAGAAAGAGCATCGAAACACGAGGCTATCTGATTTGTACGAGGGGGCGTAGCCCCCGAGTATTACATCAGATTGCCTAGTGTTTTGATGTTCTTTCTCTTTTGTATCATAGTCAAACATAAAAACGCGTTCCCTGTTGTCACAATATGAAACCCCGGGAAAAAGTAACCAATGAACGAGCATCTGAATATGATATTTCTGTCGCTTCTCCTTTCTCTTCCGTCACAATAAGTAAACCCCAGCAAAAATGAGCCAATCAATGGGCATGCATTGGAGTGCGGGTAACTAATACCTGCACTCCAGTTAACGCACTGTGCATGTATATGTATACGATTTAACTCTGGCACATTTTCAACAGAAAGGTCCCCAAACTATGATACAATAATACAATAGAGAGAAATAAAGAATCTTTAAAGAACGCACAAAACGACATAATTGTTAATGTTGCAGGCTCTGTTTGTGTGACCCTGTTTATTGGCGGTAATGGAAAGTGCAAGTTTCCGCCCGCGCCTCCTAGCACCGGCTTATGGAGAAGTAAACATTTAATGATGGTAATTGTGAAATTTGAATTTAGAAACATCCGCAGATGTGCTTATTTTGCACGGTCATATGTTTTGAAATATATTATTTTTAAACACATGCTTCAATTTAAATTAACAAAAAATAAACTTGAGTTCCAGCTTACAAAGCCAATATTCTTTCATGTCAGTTGACATAATGTGAGAAATACACTTACCGGTTAACATTAAAATATCCTGTACTTTCATAATATCATTTATAACTTGATTTTATTCAATGTCAATGATAATAAAGAAATGGTCAAAACGGAACCATATATGGTACCATATGCCATGCAACTTGTTCAAATATACAGTGAAGAGTTAAGTAAACAGAAAATATCGCAAGTGTTAGTAAAGGATACAGTATTAATCCATCAGTTGCTTCTAATAATTTAAGTTATTTTATTTGAATTGGAAAACAAATGCCAACATATTTACTGTAAGATTTGAGAAAATCCTAAATGATGCATCAATTTTTATAATTATAATGTACATTTTTACATGTTATTTTTAACTTACGGATGTAACAACACTTAAGAGAAATTTTATATATATATATAGTTTTTCTTCTAAAACAATTTACAAACATCCAAGAAAATGTTAAATATGTACTGCAAATGTGTATTCGCATTGAAAGTAATCATTAAAATCTATGCATTCATTTCTTATTGGAAAATTTGGCTTACACTTTATTGGAAATAGATTTCTAATTACCTCCCTTTATTTACATGAAAATTAATGTAAATTCGGTAATATGTTTACAAATAATGCTTTTTTGAACTTACAATATAGATTAACTTTCATTTGAGCATCAGATTTATGATATTAAACCATAAAAAATGAGCTACATGATCTTTAAAAGAATAGATGTTAAAATAGGACATTAATACACTTTGAGCTTTATTCGTACATAAATTTCTGCGGACGCAGAGGACGAAAGGCATTAATAATCATATAACCATAAACTCTGATGCACCAGGTAATCTTGGTATGCACTTGTCGCATGCTTCAAACATGTTTAGGCTATAAGGCAAACTGTTAAGGAAGGAAGCAAATATCAAATACGCGGTTGATATTTCAATTTTAAAATAACATTTTATTTCTAGAATGTTTTTATAACTTAATGACTGTCATTACATTTAGATAATAAGAGAGGAAGCAGAGTTAATCGCTTCAAATTATATCATTCAATTCATTAAAAAAAGTAATTGTTTTAAAAACTAACCCAAATATGTATCATTTTTTTCTGATTATATATATGTACATGTATAACGAAATAAGTACTTTATGTAAAATATATATTATCGGTACCTGGTAGTTCAATTAACTCCATTTGACATCCACACAAATTTATATAACCAAATAACTCTATACACTAGGCATTCGATAGTTATCTCGCGAGAACTAACAACTTTCTAGCCAAAAAACATGAATGCAATAACGCCTTGTCATCATCTTGTTTAAATGTTATTCTTGCTATATATTGTATTATCATGCCTCAACCAGAGACCAAACGGGATGGTTTTTCTAACGGGTTACATAATTGTGCCGATCATGTTGACTGTTTCATATCGTGACTTATACATTTAGATGATCACATAACGGCATGACTTCACTATTGATTGAATCTATCTTTGGACGAATCTTTTTTACATAAGGAAATGAGAAGCAAGAAAAATACATTAGAAGATATTTTGCAGAGAGCCTTCCAACAAAATGTATCAGTGAAAATTGCATGGTATCGTTTCATTATTTAAAACAGTTGAACATTACAACTTAATGTTGTTTTTTTGTTTCATTTTTTTTCTTTTTCCTTTTAATTATACTGTTTAGAAGCTGAAATGTGGAATTTACAAACAAAGCGTGTTATAATTATAACAATTTGTATTTTGATTAAAATCTTGATATTAGTTACAATTATTATTGTTGCAATTTATCTGTGTCAGCAAACCACTTTACACAAAGTTGTGCGTTTTTATAGAATTATGTATAATTTTCCATATGATTTAGATACGTAATAATGCTTATCTTAAAATTATCTTTAAAGGTACATAATGCCTCAGTAGCTGTTTCCTTCTTTAGAATGGACAAAGGTAAGTTTTATTACATTAAAACAATGGTAATAGAACGTGTTAGAAGAAAGTTGTGTTGAATGAAAAAAGTATTTGTTATGGAGATAATAGATTGCAAACAAATTGTCGGTTTTGTATAATTTCAAAAAGTAGAACAATTTTGATTATAAAGTTTGACAAAAATAGATATGCGAAAATGTGTAAGAAATTAGAAACTATGTAGCAATCAAAAAGACTGAAAAGTACTGATTAAATGTAATGTTGTAATTAACAAAAACATAATTAAGTAGCAAAATTGGTCTTGTAAAGAACAGTATCCCTTAATTAGATCATTTTGTTTCGGATATTTAAATATGAAAAATACTTGAAAATAGTTGCATTATCTGTATCAGAGATATTTGGGTTGCCAAAGAGAAGAATTTAAGAGTAATGTTGAATTCGTTAAGACTTTAAAATAGCCTTTTGCCTGTATGCGTTAAAATTTGGAGGCATTCAATAAAAAGTGAAAATAAGTTTCCATTTGTCACACTCATATAACGGTGTAGGAGATATATAATTTTAGAAAAAAATGAAACTTTAAGGAGCTGCGTTTTGTGCATTATCATGCGTGAAATATTAAAAGTTTTCTATAACCATAATAGAAGTACTTTCGGATTGTTTGCTTGTTACGTTGTAGATAACGTAAGACATTGAAAGTGTTGGCAAATTTTGTATGTTTAGGGGCAGATTGTTCCACTCACATATGACAGTTTGAAAGAAAGAATTAAGATATAACGGAATTCTTGCTGATATACCGTTTGTGTCCTTTGATTTCCTTAAGCTTTAGCGAGAGTTTGTGCAATCGTATAGGCGAAACAATGTATTCTGGTGCTATGCGTTATTTAATTTTGTCAAACAAAATGAGTTTTTGGCTATGACGTCTCTGCTCTAACGTTACCCGGCCGAATTCATTTAAAGATTTTCTATAGAAGCAACCCTTGTTGAGCCCGATACTTTTTTAACACAGGTCAGGTAATTAGCAAATAGGTTACTTGTTTTTGAAACCGTAATATGATACCAAAAAAGAAAATCTGTTAAAAAAATATGAGCATTTTGGGCATAGTATGCTTTTAACAAGTGACTGTATCCCTCAACTTTTGATAGTAAGTTACAAATCGATTTCATGCACGTTTCATTAGATTAATATAATGAAATTGTTTTTACATAAAATGTTATACTGTATATTTAATGTAAAATTAAAGTGATTTTGTCGACACAAATTTGAATATTTCAAAGTTTTTACATCATTCAGCCGAGACAATATAAAACAATATGTAAATGAGTTGGAATTTCTATGCGTTTCCCACTTGCTTTGTTGTATATCGAGAATAGATAAGTATATTTTAATAAAAGCGTCTGGTCTGTTTCAATGCCGAAACAGTTTGTGTGTTTATGTTTGTTCCTTTGTCAAGACACTCGAATACTCAATTCAATTCAATATATTTATTACATAAAACATATAACATGTATATAGGGACCAAAACATATGTTTCACTGACAATAGTAGCATATTCTAAACATACTTAAACCCTAAACATACTTTATTAAATTATATTATTGTGGTTATTATACAATATCAAATAATTGAGCAATAATACTACAATAGAAACATAATTGTGTGTTTTGAAAATGTATAAAAAATGTTTGCATTTACGTTTGAGTGATTTTGATCATTTTCTCCGAGAGATCACAATTTTTAAAGTGCTTTTGTTACCGATCACTCTGTATGCATCAGGAAACCGAGAGAATCAAAGCAATACATTCATTAATAACAAGTACAGGTATATAACTATAATTTAAGCTAATAATTCATGCTAATATTTGTGTTTCATTGTGAACCATTACGTTGTATTCAATTTATTATTCATTACTAAGTATACATTAATATAGTTTTATGTCTATACATTGAACATACAGTATCTTTTCATCAATTTCATTTGTTTTGCATCATTTACTATTTAGTTTGACTGTTAAAGTTTATCAAAGATTCCATTCTGATATACCTTATACATCATATGCAATATTCATTCATGTTATTGCATATGCCGGGAGATTGTTTCTGCAATAGGAAATGACAAAAGTGCAGCGATATTTCAAAGATGCTGTAATCGCCGGAAATTAAATGTCAAACGCGGAGGTCGATAACAATAATCTTTGCTTGTTTATCTATTACAGGAAAATATTTTATAGGCAATCTTTGTGCCTTAAAACTCTGTTAAGTTTGTTAAGAGATATTTAGAAAAATCTATATGAGTATATGATATTTTTCTTAAATGGTCTGACTCGAAAATGCTTTTCACTTTGCATGATAAAGATTCATTGTCCAACCAATCCTCTAAACATATAAGAGTGTGATCAACGGATAAGAAATTACATGACAAAACTATTTTTGTAAATGTTTGATAGGCACTAGAACAACCCTTTCATCTCGCATATGTTTTGGTGTTGTGTGGGGTCTTACAAAGGGATGTTCGTTGACAAAAAGGCAGGTTACAAGAAATTAAAGACTAGATAAATTGCTAATCCATTATATTACATGTATTATCGACAAGTATAATAATAGAATAAACAAGCATACACCAGTTAAATCATAGCAACATCAATGAATTAGAACCATTGTGATGTAAACAGTCAGAGACATTGTTAAGAAAACGTTTTCAGACAATACATAATATGTAATGTTCCGTTCTGACAAAATGATGACCTATTTAAAACATTATCTTTTGGAGATATGGCAGTTAAAAGTAAGATTTTGTTAAATCATTTCTCTATTTCAAGGTTAAATATACTTATGTTAAGCATATTACTCATCAGGTTGATGCATAAGATTTTAATAGATTTTCAGCTTTATAATTTTGTTTGACTTCTTTGTCATAAACATACGATTACATTTCATATGATTGTATAATTTTGGGCATGCATATATTAATAATCCATGACTCGTGAGTATTGGTGTTGACACACCAAGATGAAAACTTCTTCATACTCTTTATATTATCATAATTACCACAATTCTTCTAATAATTAAAAAAAAAGATGAATTGCCTGATGAAAGCATTGTCACAATTTTTAAAGTATTTAACGCCTCAGTTAAAATTGTTTCGACTTCAAATGTGAAGTGACAAGTAAATATGATTAACAGATTAAACAATATGAAACATAATTTAAACTAGAACTATCACTAAATGTGATTAATACCCCCACAAGTCTGCTTCGGAAATGAGGATGTTACTAGTAACAGAATACCTTGTAATAGAATTAAAACATAGAGTTATGGTTGTGGGCAATTAAAGATAATTGTGGTTCATGTATGTTGCATTTCCTTTCAATGTGGTTGGCCATTGATGAAGTTTAATTGAATTACTCTGTAATAAGTCCAGAAAGACAAAGAAAAAGAACAAAGGGCAATAACTCTATAAATACTGAAGATAGAGTTATAGTTCTTGTGCACTGCACTTCCTCTTATTGTGCTTGACCATTGTATGAAGTTGTTTTGAATTCCAACCAGTATGTTTTAAGTTATGCTCCGGACAAGGAAAAGTATCAAAGGGCAGTAACTCTGTATTTTGTCAAAATGGAGTTATGGCTATTGTGCACTGCACTTCCTTTTAATGTCCTAGACAACTGTATGAAGTTGTACTGAATTCCAAACAGTAGTTTTCAAGTTATGCTCTGGACAAGGAAAAGTAACAAAGGGCAATAACTCTGTAATTAGTCAAGATGGAGTTATGGTTCTTGTGCACTGCACTTTCCCTTATTGTGCTTGACCATTGTATGAAGTTGTTTTGAATTCCAACCAGTAGTTTTCAAGTCATGCTCTGGACAAGGAAAAGTAACAAAGGGCAGTAACTCTGTAATTAGTCAAGGTGGAGTTATGGTTCTTATGCACTGCACTTCCTCTCAATGTGCTTGACCATTGTATGAAGTTATAATGAATTCCAACAATAAGTCTTCAAGTTATGGTCCGGACAAAAGAAAGCAATGGAAAAGTAACAAAGGGCAATAACTCTGTAATTAGTCAAGATGGAGTTATGGTTCTTGTGCACTGCACTTCCCCTTATTGTGCTTGGCCATTGCATGAAGTTGTTTTGAATTCCAACCAGTAGTTTTAAATTCATGCTCTGAACAAGGAAAAGAAACAAAGGGCAGTAACTCTGTAATTAGTCAAAATGGAGTTATGGTTCTTGTGCACTGCACTTCCTCTCAATGTGCTGGACCATTGTTTGAAGTTATAATGAATTGCAACAATTAGTCTTCAAGTTATGGTCCGGACAAAAGAAAGCAATGGAAAAGTAATAAAGGGCAATAACTCTGTAATTACTTTAGATAGAGTTATGGTTCTTATGCACTGCACTTCCTCTCAATGTGCTTGACCATTGTATGTAGTTATATTGAATTCCAACCATAAGTCTTCAAGTTATGGTCAGGACAAAAAAAGAAGGCAATGGAAAAGCAACAAAGGGCAATAACTCTGTAATTACTTTAGATAGAGTTATGGTTCTTGTGCACTGCACTTCCCCTTATTGTGTTTGACAATTGTTTGAAGTTGTTTTGAATTCCAACCAGTAGTTTTCAAGTTATGCCACGGACAAGGAAAAGTAACAAAGGGCAATAACTCTGTAATTAGTCAAGATAGAGTTATGTTTCTTACGCACTGCACTTCCTCATAATGTGCTTGACCATTGTATGTAGTTATATTGAATTCCAACCATTAGTCTTCAAGTTATGCTCCGGACAAGGAAAATGCAACGGACAAAAAAAAATCAATGGAAAAGCAACAAAGGCAATAACTCTGTAATTACTTTAGATAGAGTTATGGTTCTTGTGCACTGCACTTCCCCTTATTGTGTTTGACAATTGTATGAAGTTGTTTTGAATTCCAACCAGTAGTTTTCAAGTTATGCCCCGGACAAGGAAAAGTAACAAAGGGCAATAACTCTGTAATTAGTCAAGATAGAGTTATGGTTCTTGTGCACTGCACTTCCTCTCAATGTGCTTGACCATTGTATGTAGTTATATTGAATTCCAACCATTAGTTTTCAAGTTATGCTCCGGACAAGGAAAATGCAACGGACGTCTGGACCGACCGACCGACCGCCCGACCGACCAACCGACCGACCGACCGACCACCGGGTGACTCCTATATACCCCCCCAAACTTCGTTTTTGGGGGTATAATAATTAGTCCCTAATTAACGGAACATTTTCTTCGTCAAACCAACGTGATTTAAATTCCATATCATAAATATTCTCATACCATTTAAACGTGTCTGATACGTCTTTCCTTTCCAGCTGCATTCGGATTCATTTCTATCAGGGATAGCTTAACTAATGTGTTATATATTTGCGTCGATCATACTGTCTGTTCCTTATCGTGACATGTTTATTAAGATAATGGCAAACCGGCATGACTATACTATTTATTGCATTCATAGGCAGAATATATAATTAAGTTTAAAAAGAAAACAGTAATAGATAGTCGATGCAGTATTTGAATATGAAATGATTATAAAGTATATAACATGTATACTTACTGTTTTAATATTTGCAGGCAGTTGATGACAATCTGAAACGATAAAAAGTGGTATTTATAAGTCAGAATGAATGACAAACACATTAAAAAGGACAGCTCATACAACTGTAGCTATAATAATAACCTGTTAAGATTACCACAAACCAAACAACCAGTTTTTAAACATTTTTCTTTTTCATTTAAATTACATGCTTCAAAGTATCCTAGCCAATTTCTTAATGCAATTCACTCAAGTTCTGTCCACGAATGACATAACAAAAAACATCCAGCAAAACAAATTGACATAGTATGTCAAATAAAATACGTGATTATTCCCAGACTTATTTCACGGCTCGAAGTTTATGAAGTATTGTATTGCTTTAAATCTATTTCATCGCGATCGTTCCTTATACAAGATTGCAACTTCAACACAATCGCCGTTACTTAATACAATTCAATTTTTTGCATTTTGTATTATGAAAAAGTTCTTTTTAGTTCTACTTGTGTCTCTTTATACAGTTTCTTTTCTAACGTTTGTTTCTCCATCAGTCCCTTTTAATCAAAACACTTTTATACAAATCTTTAAACTTTAAACACAATGTTTGATAAGTTTGAATCTGTATATACAAAACGTACAGAAATATTTCAAACAAGTGCACATAGGGAAATCAATCAAAGTATTTATAGCAATTAGAAAGATGTGTATTATAATACGAGCAATAAAAAAGTATCCTTTAAAAGTTGAAAAATAACAACTACAAATGTACTGGTATTTGTAGTTTAGATATTATTTGTCATAGAAGAAGAAGAAGAAGAAGAAGAAGAACCTATTCCATGGAAATGTTTCCAGCTGAAGTGATCAAATATAGTAGATTGCAATTATAACTAATTAAAAGTGTCACAATCTAATTAACATTTTATTAAATTTCAAAAGTTGAGGTCGATAGCTATAACTTTTCTTTTCTACAGACAAAACTTAAATATAATATCAGTTTAAAAAAACGAAAAAGGTTAAAATAAGGTCACAAGTATGAAAAAATATGAAAAATCAAGCTGTAAGGATATTAAAGCTCGAGTTTATTGGATATTGATTTTCAAGCGTTTTTGAACAAATGAATGTAAAATTCTATCTTTTTGATGTGATGTTCTAATAAGATGAACGGCACCCTTAAATAAAATTGTGTACGGAGAGTGTTTTCATAAAAAGGCTTTACAAGCTTCCTTCCTACTCAATCCGTAAATTTTATTTTATGTACTTTATTATGTAAATGTGTGGATTATAAATAAAATATTGTTTAAACTAAAATATATTTTTGCAAGTTGTCCTCGTCGTCAGAAGCATTTCAATTTTGCATAAAATAATAAAATTTAATCAATCGTATGTATCTTATGCAAACGCGAAGTATATTAACTGAATAAAATAGTTCTAGAAGAAAGCACAGCTGTTAAAATAATCGTTCATATGAAATATTACATTAGATCAGATATTATTTATTCTGAAAAATGAAAAAATACGTTTAAAATTCATTAACTTAAAACAAGATAATAGCAATAGACATATTATTTTGTTTTCATTTTTGTTATGCACATAATCCAAGATATATCAAACTAACAAGCTGCAATAAAACGTAAAAAATCAAGAATACTTTCAACTTATTTAATAAAACAACACTAAATAGTATAAGGTTTTATGATTCAATTATGAATTGGCTCCATAAAACAATGAATGTTGTGATAACTCCATGATACAAACATGCCATTAATTACTGATATAACATTAAATGTACATTATCGTAATAAACAAAGCATTATGTTACGTTTGTACAATCAACATAATTATTCAACATTTTGGCCGTTAAAGATCTAATGCACTTTATTTTTTACATTATAGGCAATATAATGTTAATATGGAGAAATCAAGGCAAACATTGCTCATTAGAAATTCACTTATATACTCTGAACAAAGTTTCACATTTATTTTATTGGCACAATGTCGTGACTATAAAACATGTAGGCAGAATGATCATTTTTACTCTACAATTTGCGGAACTAAACCGAAAACGCTGTCTATAATAAGTAAAAAGTAAAAAACATATTTGGGTAGTGAAAGGTAAAGACAATGATTAGACGCTAGCAAATACTATGCTGACTTCCTCAATATTTATAGCATTTACAAGTTAGTATCGCCGGTAGCAAATAATTTAAACCAGCAATAGCGTAGGTAAAGTTTCTTTTCCGTGATAAAAACAATTTGAATTTTAATATTTTCTTGAACATAATTATAATATTATGTACGACTTTGATAAAGATACGAAAAAATGAAAGAAGGACATTCAAAATGATCTTGGAAGAGTATCATTGTTTTGTTTTCTTTGTCATAAACTTGAGCTGGTTTAGTTCCGTATGATTTCCCACTGGAATACCAATGAGATACAAATAAATTGTAATGCGTGGAATGAACAATTCGGTTTAATTTAACACCCATACATCGTAAATAATTCAACAAGGCTAATAGCCGTTGTTTGGAAATGATTGAAACAATGTTTGCTGTGCTAGTTAATGTTTGTTCAGGATCAGTTTCACATCAATGGTTTGTGAAAGACAATAAATGGTTACTATTACAAAGAGTACAGTCGTCAAGGTAAATTCTATGGATATGTTAATTTCGTTATCGCCGTTATAATCTGGTATTAATATAACCATTCCGGAATTTATTCCTGTTCGTTAATAAGCTGTAGTTAAAGTTTCTTTTACATTTCATCATTCCGGCCAATCCTATGAACAAGTGGTACAAATGGAAATTTACAAAATGACATTTGTTCTGTTCCATTTGTCCGACAAAAGTTAATACAGTGTGCGCCGTCTGTGTTTTTATTGAGTTGAGGGTTGAGTGTACAGTTAATAAAAACAAAGTTTCCCCTTCAAAATCTGCATTAAATATTCAAATAAAGACTAATTACTGTATTCTAAAAGCAGTATCACCCCGTCTGAAGTTCTAAACCCCATAAAAACTATTTTATCATTCAGAAATACGCAATGTTTATCAATATACATTACAACTAATTTATATTTGACCTACAGAAAAAACAGCAATTATGACAAAAATCGATTCCGATATTTATTTTTGAGCTATTAAAGAAACGAGTTCACAGTAGTAAACAGTCAAAAGATTTAATATGTATTTTTGATGATAATTTTAGGGTTTAGTTTCATCTTAAGAAATTGTAATTAATTCAAGCGTATCTGCTTTCAAACACCTAATCTTGTAGCAAACTTTTCGACGTCTATAAAATTGCACGTTAGTTTATGAGGAGAATCTTACTTTTTTCTCTAGAGAAGATACTTGCTGAAAAATAAATTCGTTATGAATATTTCTGACATGTTATATGACCGTATTTAAACGGTTGCTTACAAAGCGGTTCGGGTGATATTTTCAAACAGACTTTTATTTATTTTTGGCCATTTAACCTGTCAAAAATCTTTATTTTAACTAATAATATAACAAAGATTTGGTAAAACCTATAAGACTATTTGTATAAATCTTATATTGAATATAAGTCTTGTTGTACTTTCTCTGTAATAGAAAGAGCACCGAAACACGAGGCTATCTGATTTGCACGAGGGGGCGTAGCCCCCGAGTATTAATCAGATTGCCGAGTGTTTTGGTGTTCTTTCTCTTTTGTATCATAGTCAAACATAAAAGCTCGTTCCCTGTTGTCATAATATGAAACCCTGGCAAAAATGAACCAATGAACGAATATCTGAATATGACATTTCTGTCGCTTTTCCTTTCTCTGTCGTAACAATATGTATACCCCAGCAAAAATGAGCAAATCAATGGGCATGCTCTGGAGTGCGGGTATCTAATACCCGCACTCCAGTTAACGCACTGTGCATGTATATGTTTACGATTTAACCCTGACACATTTTTAACAGAAAGGTCTCCAAACTATGATACAAATAGTTTTTTATTGCCCTACCTACATACTATTCACCATGTTTGTGTATCAAATATTTTACTATTGGAATACATAAAATATATTAGGCTAAACTATTATATTATGTAAGACATTCCGGGAAAACTTAATTTGACTATGCTTATCGAAAAACAAGCAAGGACCATATTTAGATTACGTGCCGGAAAGGCTGACGATTGATCTTACCAAACTGACTAATATACCCGTACATGTACATTGTAACGCGCGATTCTTAAACGTACAGCGCGTATTGACAGAAAACATGTTGATGTAGCTGTGGGTATCTGGAGATGTAAATGATATTGATATTAAGAAGTATGTATTGGATTAAATGCAACAAAGGTAGGTTATTGCTAGTAAAATGTCAAAAAAGGTTATCATCGGGGAAAAAATTAAAAGTGCAAAACCATAATAAACAAACTAAATTTACTTAATAACCCGTGTCCAATTTGGACAATAGAATTTGAAAAAAAAACTCACAAAAGTATCTTTGAGAATAATATCTTTAATGTGAATTGAATCCATCACAGAAAAAGTAAAACTTTTCCCAAATTGCATACAATGAATGCACCGCCGTAAACAGATTCAATTGTCAATCGGAAGAAAATAAATTTAGATACACTGTGAACAGAAAAACAGCATAATAGTTCTAAATTATATCAACCGTTTGCTCAAAATTTGACAAACGTCATTAAACTTCACAACCATTTGTTGAGCATGTTAGCATGTAAGCATAGGTGAGCTTCGTTCTGTAAATCATGAAAATATCTTCGCATTATTTCTCTTTGATTAATGTTATTTAATATGACAGAAAATATTATCCTGACTACTACAAATTAAGTTTATGGAAATTACTGAATTAGTATAACATAACTAGCTAATTTAATACAAGGTTGGCACTACAAAAATCTGTCTGTTAATAACAGATTCGGAATGAAAAATACATGTTTTCAATTTGTAACATTTATATTAATCTAACACTAGCCTATTGTGACTAAAGGGTTGCCTTTACTGATAAAGACACAATAATTGCAGCCACCGTTCATCCCTGTAAAACGCGATTAAATGGGTTCGAATAACAAGGGTCCATGCATCTCTTAGCTCCAGTAGGTCATGTTGTTTTGACCCTGGTGTTGTTTTGAAGTTTGTAACAGCCGAGGTTAGCCAAAATCATCGTTTCTTTTTCGGCGTCCTATGGCCTAAACTACGTTGGTGGTGTGCCATTAAAACCAACCAAACAACCAAAGACAATAATGACGCAAATATTTTTGTTGTCTACTTATCTAAGAAGATGACGTGATGTGAGAACCCAATTAAATGTTAATGTAGAAAGGAGTTACCGTAACGAGATGAACGTAGTATCTTTCTTGTACTATTCTTATTGTTTCATTATGTTTTAAAAGAAATGTCCAAACATTTAAATGTATATTTATTCCCTAATTTTGCTTGAACTATTACCTCGAGGTCATTCTGACAGTTCGCCATCGTTTGACAAAAATATCTTTATATTGGAGAAAAATTGTGTTTAAGTGGTATATGCTGGTACTAAATTTTGGCATCATTTTTAACTAATTCATTAATGGGATTGACAATTAGTATGTCAATACAAGCAAATGTGTTCCAGTTGTTTCTACGGTTGTGCAAAACCGTAAATGATGCGCCCAGGCTGATTGTATATCATTATTTAATAATCAATTGATAACCTAAAAATCATGTTTCAAGAAGTTTATCTCCAAAATATCCAGGCAAGCGAATTTTATGAAAAACAATTTGAAAGAACACAACTTTTATATAGGTCATGATTGATTAAATAGTAAACATCAGTTATATTAGATCACGCAACAACAATCTGTAATTGTCGTAACGATGTGGTTATTTATTTCCTAATTTGATAATTGGTTAGCTGACACAAACATCATTTTTTAGATTAGTATTTTCTATCTTCATTAACATCTTCCGACTTTTGTTTTCGTGGGTAACCAATCCTTTGACAGAAAAAAGGAAGAAACAGAATAAATATTCTATAAGGAGAAATGTTTTTCGTAAACATTAAATGTTCTTAGGAAATTTGGTAAAACACGCTTAACAAAAAATACATTGTCGAGGGTGGAAGACATTTTTATTACAGACGTTTCAAATTTTCTTTTGACATCTATATTTGGTGCATAATCTATCCATGGAAAATTGCATTTTTTTTACTTTAATTCAATATATTTTAAAATATATGTACATGTATATAAAACGGAATTTTGAAAGAAAGCCAAAACTAAGAATGTTGCAGTACTGGTCTGTTAATTAAGGGCACTAGTGCTGGTCACCGCAAAATACCGTCCATGTCCCGTAGCTCATATAGCGGTTATCATGGTCGCGTCAATGAGACATGCTCCTGCTATTCCATGAAAAGCAGTGTATTTAATTTGAATTAAATTACTATTTTTCCTTTTGTCTTGGTATTTGGTCGCCTGTATATTTAAATAGTATACATCTACGTATATCAACAAGTTCATGTAATAATTATTACATCTATAATATACAGGTATATATTAAGTGTCAGACTCTAATTTAATTGTAATTCGACTTTACTTTTGAAAGTATAACGACTGCTGTTTTATTATAGAACTGGTGCTCTAAAAGCATTGTCAAGCTTTTGACTCACACATATCGTTTGTTCTTATGTAATGCGATTAAAAATTTTGTAGAAATCAAATTGAACAATTATAAGATGTGGAGTCTATTTCAAAAAAAGTCTTTGAATATCAATAATTTTGAGTTGTTTGTTCGTTTGTGAGCATTACTTTTGACTGATCTAAACACAAAACAGCAATTGTAAACTGCTAACGTGGCAGCTGTAGAAAGTTGCTCCGTACTACATCTAGGTAGCGTTATTTAACTGGCCATTCGGGATCATTGATTTCAATATTATTATTGTTGAGGATTCTATCCCGCTAAGCCAGTGCAAGGACCGTAAAGCATGATGCACGTTCCATTAGATCTCAATACCCGGTTCGATAAATTCGAGTTTTTGATTGTCAATTTTGATTGTTTATAGTTTTATTGTTCTGAATCAAAGTTTTTTCTTATTTTACAGGTAGAAAACAAAGCCAGTCTCTCTTTCGGGCATTAGTGCAGGCATACGTAGGAACCTGAATGAAGCAATACACACGTCACAAGACCGCTTGATAACTATTTTACACGATAAAATTCAACGAACCTGACTGTTTTCAAAATGACATTGTTTGGAAGAGTTTTCAGAATAATTTGACCGGAGTATATAACAAGAGCAATAGCAATCAAAATCAGATGTTGATTATTCGGATAACGATAATTAATTTTACTTAATATAATAAACACTAAAATATTATTAAAATAGGGAAAAAGAATGTGCAAAACGGCGAAACTAAACTTTCTTCAAGAAACTGTTAATGGACGGAAGTGGTTAGTGCAAAAAAAGAGAAATTATATTTTTTTTAGAGAAAATAAGAATCTACCGTCCATGTCAACTGGTACCGGCTTAACAAAACAAAACACAATTTACAAAAAATGACTTTCAGAGCATAACCAAAGTATAGAAAGGCGAAATAACTCATGCATTATTTATTTTGTTCAGAGAAAGTGTGTTACCCTTGACAGAATCACTTAAAAAGACATTTTCTGCAATCGGAAATTATCAGTGCACCTAACAGAAAACTGCTGTTAGCCGGAAATTAAACTCAAAAGACAAAGGTCAATAATCCGCCTCGTTTATCTTACACGTGTATTCACTTTTCTCTAAAAAGCTTTTGATAAATGGTGCAATTAAGCTGTCGAAAGTCTTTTTCTAATATTGTTCATATAGAAGACGTGCACAATCTTTCTGATGTCCCAAGTGATAATAGACGTCTTTGATTATCATGTTTTGCGGATTGCTATCTTTTATTTAAAGTAAACGTGTGTACTATTATCAAAGGTTATTACTGTGAAATAAAAGCATGTATTTTTGTCACTAAGAAAATGACTGTTATGCTGTGATAACATAATAGTGTCGCATTTTACGCAGGTGATTCCCAGGTCAGGTTATTTACACTGTTAAACTTAACGGACATTTAATCTTCATTACGCATTTGTTTGCCCTTTTAAATATATGCAACATATGGCGGCCATCCTTTAAACATTTCTTTGTTGTTTCTTTTTTTTTTAAGATTTACCTCCCTTGTGTTTGGTATTGTGTAAAAAATACATGTTATATCGGACTCTGTGACGCTTGTCGGCTATTAAATACCGGTTTTGATGAGCACGAACTTGCCTAATTAACTAAGAAATACTCAAAAGCCTATTTCAATGATATTAATCTACTTTATCTAGATGGTTCGAACTATACTTAATATCATCACTTACTTTATATCTTGGAAATTCTGCATTTATTTCCTTACTAACAGACATCTGTTTATTTACAATGGAATCTCGTGTTTCTTTTGCACGAAACACATTTATATTGATTATAGCTGCTATTATGCGAATTCTTTTACAAAATAGATAAATACAGAATCCCTAAAGAAAGCCCAACACGGCAAAATTGAAAATGTTGCAGGCTCGGTTTGATTGAACCTGTTCATGGACGGTACTGGAAAGTGCAAGTTACCGTCCACGCCCCCTAGCACCGGCTTAAGCAGAATTCAACATTTAAACATGAAATAGTAAAATTTTGAATTGAGAAATATCCGCAGATGTGTTCATACGGCGGTTACCATGGAACCAGTCATTACGGCACAACCGTTTATCAAAAAAGAAAATGGTGATCAATTACATTTGTATAAAATTGTAAAAAATGATAATTAAGTATATAGATAAACGTATCACAAAAGCCATTTTGCATCAGATATGCTATCATTTTATTTCTAAAACACTTATGTTTGGTATCTGGTTACAGTGTCTAACAATTTAATCATTTGCCATAAAGAAGACCTATCTTTTCCATCTTTTGCTCTGTTGGTAATTGGTGAAGTATAATGAATAAGTAATTGCACGGAAGCCACCATACTACTTTGTTTACATTTTGGTACCTTTATGATATATTACTGCACGCCTTGTGCTATTTTCTACAGTTGTTTTTCAGATAACATTGTCTAAATCTACTATTCAAACCTTTGAAACACGTGTTTGACATTTCTTAAGAACTAAAAAAAAAACATTTTAATTCTTTGAGGACATAATGTGCCTTTGAAATGTATAACGTGCCCAGTTATCTTACATGTGGATAAATTATTATAATACATCATAAAAATGCACCTGCTTATCTACAACGAGATCCGTGCATAACATGCTTTATACATTTTATTGACTTTTGAAATCACAGGTGGTCGGGTAATTGTTGCATTTGTAAGTCGATAGTGCAATTGCAAAATGCCTACATTGCCCATAACAAAGCAGAATTTCTCGTTAAAAGCTTTAGTTAAACATCAAGGCAATATCAAACTCATTCAGTGACAGTTTGATTAACGCTGTTTTAGACACACGGTTAGGCTTATTACGCCGGTCAATTTTAAGCGCTGTTTAAATGGAGGAGTTAGTCAATTCTGATTATTGTTGTAGGTATCGGATTACGTTATAATTGAATGTGTTTAAACAAATATATAGATTATCAAGTTATGAAAGATTTAATAGCGTAAGATATTTGTGTTTAGCATTATATACATATCAATAAAGCGTTGCATGTTCAAGAACAGCTTAGCTTTAATATGATTTCGTTCTTCTCTTGTCTGACCAGACATCTGAAATAACACATATAAAATCATTTTCACAAGTTTCTTATCTTACCAATATGTTTCGTTTAAAATTGATTGATATATAAATTAAAACAGCATCCGCTAGCAGAATTTCTCAGATTTAGATACCCTTAGACTTAAGGTAATTTGTATTGAATTTCCAATATTAGTCTTTTAAAATAGATTCTTTCATGTGAATTGAAATCTTTTTAGAACATGCTAATTGTAACAATCTAAAAGAACAAATTCAGCATCAAGAATTTAAGAGAGCATTATTGACAGAAATATTCATTCCGGTATATACCAGATAAGACGCTTGAATGGTTAAATGCTAAAATCTCGCCTTTTCATCTCACCGAACGAACTTTAAAACGTCTCACACCGATTTATACACGATAATAATTGAAAAATGTAAAAGTCGGTTAAAAAACCGATATTTGTCTTTTTATTATCACGATTTGTGCAAGCGTCTAGAGGTACTGCTCCAATCCTGTATTCATTTAAATCTAAAATCAAATTTAATTAGCTTTCTCAATGGTCACGTTTCTGTAAAGAAAACAACTAGTTCATTATGATACGCTTGAACCAATTTAGTTTCAAAATGACCCTATTAGTATGTGTGCGCTTATTAACCTAAAGTAAAATTACAACAAACATCTACATACTATAGTTTGCCACGTACTTATTACTTATTCTAATTAAATTATATATTTTATTACATTTTTATATATTCAAAGGATACAGTCGGTCACGTACACTAGGGCGATTACAAATATTGTTTGATAATCTGGTTATCACATGCCTAACAGAAACAACATACAAACTCTTTTTGAAGTGCTTACAATATTAATAGTGGTAATTATGAAAAAGGCATAACTTCTTGCTTACCAGTATTGATTAAGTAACGGAATTATGAATTTGGAATTGTTAACTTGATTGCAATCTTCAGTACTTCGTCATATAAACAAACAAAAATATAACTGTGCTTGTCTTTTTTCTATCGAGTGTAAAATATCACATTAGTATATGTGTAAATCTATATATTTAAAGCTGCAAAGCTGCACGCCTCCAGATGAGCCAAAATATTTCAAAAAAATCAATATTCAGAAAAATGTACTAAAATTTTAAGAAAGGTAAAAATATTGAAGATCCAAGATATATTTTACATGTTATGTGCGTTTTAAGACTGATTTTGCAGTATTTTATCACCTTATTTCTACTGCGTTACTAACGCAGTAAGGGCTGTTTTTGCATAAGCGGACTTCTTTTTGGTAATTTTCTTGGATTATAAGTGCCGATTGCAATATGTAAATTACTTTTTTTTGTTCACCTCACAATATTTTACTTTTTAAATACATTTCCAAACTTTTCATAAAAATTAACATGAATTTGGAGGCGTGCTGCTTTAACATATAAAAACATTATATATTCTTCTTTTCGAGATCTATTTTACCTAGCAATTATTTTTAAACATGTATGTATACAGTTAAAATAAAATAGTACGCATTAATTAGTAAAGTAAAAACACTAAAGTATTAATCAATCAATTGTACACTATACTTTCCTGTGTAAGATGCGAAATGTTTGACAGTGAAATATTCATTGCAAGCTATAAGAAATGGACAATCATTCTGTGTTAAAAGTAATGTTCAACTCTTATGTGTGAAATTATACATCTAATAGATATAATTACTTGATTATGACAGTAAGGTGATGACCACTTTAAACACATGTTGCGCAATGGTATATTGTTTACAATAATTTTGACTTTCAAATCCAAAATACGCATTGTTTATCGGAAAGAAGATAAATGATCATATTCTAAAAGCATTGTCACAACAAATGCAACTTAAACGTCCGAAATATCATAATGTCCTGAAATGATCTAAAAATAATTGGTAATATGTAAATCAAAGATAGCATCATGAGAATTATAGTGAAAAAATACTGCCGGTTGTTGGTGGCTGTTTGTAATTTACCTTTCGTTGTAAGGCAAGCCACATTGAATTCATCAGAGTATTATTCGCGGGTCAGCATCTATGCATCACTTTAGGCACGTGCAATAATCTGATCTGAGACTCTGAGTACATAACCAACAACTTTTCTTACATTTTTGTCTTAAGCAGGCTTAAAATATATGTTCTTATAAATATGAGTAAATTAAACTTATCTCAAAAACATTTGAAACGGTGAGGAGTAGTATATCAGTGACATTTAATATACATGTATAAGTGCATTATGCAACAAAACGATTGTTTGTTTATATCAAACTTTATCAAGGAGAAGAAAATAAGTGTAATCTTTTTTTTAGTCTAATCAGTGAGATACTGAGTTGGATGCATGTGATAAAATCCATATTGCCAGCAATAAATCACCACATGATTTTTATACTTGATAGATAAAAAAATAAAAGAAAAGAAATATTTTTTGTGTGAATATGGTTTTATGACGCGGTATTCATTGTTGAGCATAAACTGAATTCCATTAGCATAATTTACACAAACCAAGAATCACCAGCTACAGTAGAATATATTTCATAAACATATTGACCTACCCTCGTAGTTAAGAGAAAATCTGCTACCCTTGACGGGAACACTTAAAAATACATTTTCTGCAATCGGAAATGATCATGGAAATAATCAGTGCACAGAACATAAAATTGTCATTAGGCGGAAATTAAACTCAAAAGACAACGGTCAACAATCTGCCTCGTTTATCTTACTATCTTACACATGTTTTCACTTTTCTCTAAAATACTTTTGATAAATGGCACAATTAAGCTGTCGAATATCTGTTTCAAAAAATATTTTTATTTACGTTTTGCAAAATCTAAATTGTAACACGCATCTGATATGTCAAGTGATTCAGATATTGTTAATTGTGGCAGAATTGTGATCGTATATCTTGAAGTGAAAATGTGAACTAGTATCGAAGATAATTGTGATCTAATTATTATAAAATGGAAAGAAATGCAATAAATCATAAACAATATTTATGTAATTGGTCGGGCACATGTTCCATTTAAAGGTCGACAGAGCAATAACGAAAATAAAGAAAAGACAGAATGCCTAAACAATGCCCAAAACGACAAAATTGAAAATATTGCAGGCTCGGTTTGATTGATCCTGTTTATGGACGATATGGTAGTTGTAATTGCAAGCTAACGTTCACGTCAAAGCAGAATTCAGATCGACATAGCAATAACTAAATACTATAGTGCTTACCCTGACTTAACATTCTAGTTGGTCATTAAGGCAATATTTACAACCAATAAATTAAATGGTTTTAGTAAATTCAGCTGTATTAATCTAAACATACTATAATTAAATTTCGCTTATTGTGTAGGTCTAGAAAATTTGGAAAACTGGGACAATTGGGAATTAGCTTATTTTTAGAATTGTTGCACGTATTACGTAGTAAATATGTATACTAGTCTAATTATACATTAGTTAGTATGTTACCTATTTAAATTATTAGTATGAATATTGTTGAAGTTATGCCGTGGAAAAAAACAACAACAACAAAAAACAACAGCAAATATCCGCATACCTAGCTTAAAACGCTATGCTATTTTACATTTGACATAAACGTATAAAATATTTAATAAACAATTATATCAGTATCGTTTGTTGTACAATGTATACGTTTTTATAGTTTAAATTATCAAAATAAACATTACAGGTCAAAAATATAAGGAACGTTATGATCATGAACGGTTTAAAAGTTATATTTTTCTGGTCGTTCTAGACGTTAGTGTTGAAGATTTAATACCGCTCAGGCCGGTTTTTAGTTGGCCTGAGAGATGTTGTTCTTTCACATTCCATCGCATGAAAAGACACAATTAAGCCAAGCCTGTGATTTTCATACAATATTGTTGTTTAACTGCTTCCGAAGGATCATCGCTTTTCTAAATGTTGTAATAATTTTTTGCTACAATTTATTATCTGTTTTTATGGTTAACCTACGTTCTAAACTGTATATGTAATTTAAAAGAAAATAATGGTGGTGTTGTTAAAAAATCTTATACCATTGAATATCACAATACTATCTAGCTGTTGTAAAAAAATGACCAAAATGCAATTAAAGTAAAATATAGAATACCAAACTGATTCAAAATCAAAACTGTTTTGAACTTCATGACACAAAATTATTGCTTTTCTGACCGGAATTTCGATTTCAACATTCAAAATTGTTCATATCTTATCACGTTATCTTATGATTCTTTTTTAGGCTGTTTTATTTAATCATTTAGTGGACGAGGAAAAAAGTGAAACGATTTACTCATCAATATTTCCACATAGTTTTGGTTTGCCATCGCCAAACTAGAGTAATGACATGTCTGTTTCTGACATAGAGTAGGTAATTTTGATATTGAACGTTACGAATATTTTCATTAAATGTTCTTTTACCATATGTTTTACAAATGCGTTTCAATCAAATCAAGATTGAACAAAGTATTTTAGACATCTATTGAGTAATGAAATCTAGTATATTGCGTTCGCCTGTAACGTCTGACCACTACAAACTGATGAATCTGACATCTGAAAAGATGAATAAAATTCGTTTGCTTGTGAAGACACTTAACAATGACTGCAAGATAAATTAATGCGTCTGGAACATAATTCGTTGACAATCTGTAACCACTCTTCCGTGTATTAGATAAAAATGTCAGTTTCCAATATAGAACGTTCATTCTTGTTGTCTACATCGTCCTTGATTGAATTTGAAAGGAGAAAGACATATTTAGCCTTGAAATAGAACGAACAGCTATAATCAAATGCCTGGGATATTGAGTGTGCATACATTATTTCACATTTTCTTTTTATTTAATGATTTAAAAAGCTTAAATTAAAGTGTCCTTTATATTAATCTGGTAGCCTCAATTCTCAAACGAATTTCTCTATAAATCAGACTAGAGCTAAAAATAAGTTTGAAAAGTTAACGATTGATGACGATGCTCTCTTTTTTTATTTTTAATGAAATCATGAATGACGTTTTGCTTAAACAAGTAAAACAAACAATACTAGAAGATGATCAAGTTAACTTTGCCGGGTTTCGATCCATTGATTCAGCTGAAGAACATATTTGGCTCTCTAAGCGACAGTCTATTTCGCCTTTTTTAAAGTTATGTATTTTACGCGAAGAAAAAAAACTATATGGATCTCAAAATTGAGCATCAGTAAAAAATATATGTGAATTTCCGCTGATGCAAATGTGCGCTTTTTACTTGATATGCGAATGACAAAATATGTCAATCACAGGGTAATTTTTAAACATTTTAAACATTTAACTAAAATTCAAAGCTTTTTATGCAAATCGAAATGTGATTTTCTCCTCATGACTTTTCTCTATATTTACCAATAATTTTTTAGATTTTTATGCAGTCTTCAACAAAAGATTATCGATGACTGCACGTAGCACTCAGTAACTAACTTCCAACCAGCGGACAGAGACAATTGCAGAGTGTGAAAAGGGGTATCCAACTAAAACTTGTCTCTTGTGGCGGGAAATACGAGTTTTCACAAAATATCTACACATCCACATAAGACACTGTTAGTATTGTTTGTATTGTTTTCAATCAATGCCTTATTAAATTATCAAATAAAAGTTCGTTTGTGAAACAAATCTGGCTTATCTACAATTAATTTTGCTGAGTGTAATGCAATATTGATGACTATTCCACCTTTTCCGTTTAATGGAATTCTAGAAGCAAATCGCAATGCTTCCTGTTGCCGATATTCAGAACATATTGAGCGACAAAGCGAGTTAGAATTAGATCAAAAGAGCATTTAGTGATAACGGAAGAGTTCAGAAATAAAATCGTTACAGTAAATAGATGGCCGGAAAAGGTTTGCCGATGCAATCAATTGGGATTGTTAATGTAAAAGCATTACTGCTAAATCGATGAATCCTTGACATACAAAAGAAGCATTCAGTGACAAAAATGTTATCAGGCCGGGATCTTTAATAAAAGTAAAGCATTTGCTTTTATTCTATTGACAAGCTTTTATATACAAACTACTGGAGATTCTAACGGATTCATTTTATTTCTGTAACAAAACTGTATTTATTTTCCCAATTCTAGTATGACATGGGTATTGACAAGCAGTTTTTTTATCAGTTACAAATTGTTTCATCTTGTGTATCATTTTGGTGATTGGCCTGTCCGTGCTCTGCCTTGAGCATTGTCCTGGTTTTGTTTGGGGTCCTCCTGGGCTCCTTGCCGGGGTCGTGTGGGGGTTGCATTCATTGAGCGCCGCCTTTCCTTGTTGGTCTTGTTTGTCATATTTTAAGCTTGCTAAACTGTATTCATTCGGGCGATTTTATTAAATGAAATAAGCCCCTGTTTGACACTACTTCTGCGTTCATCTGCGCAAGACCATTCTGTTGTTTCACCATTGCTTTACTTAATCAATGTGGAATTAGAAAATATTTGACTTTTTTAATGTTTCAAACGACTTAATTGTTTGTTTAATATTAATACAGTTTGATAAGTCAATATCGACACTTTTATCCTGTTAAGTCTTGAATCCCAAATGGTATGTCAGTGCACGCATAAGACAGGATGTTTGGTATTGCAGATGTTTTGTTTGATTTAAAGCTGGACATATAATTTGTAAACAATGCGTTTAGGCTAATTGTTTTCGTATAAGAAAGTAGTAACTGATTAATAAGGAAAATTTCATTGTCATGTTTTGTTAAGATATTAATTATATGTAAAAAGAGTACAATTTATAACGGTTTTAAACGTTTTTCCCTTAGATACATCTTGATGGATTTTACTTGCAATTTTTAAGCGCTTTTTTGTTTGCACAATTACAGTGATTATTGTAAAAATTTGGTAAAGTATAACAAATCTAGTAATGTGCTCGCTGACAAAAAAATTCCTTTCTACATTTCATTAATTACACACATTTTGGTGAATAACCATGCCTTTGAAATGACAGAAAAAGGATCAAAGATCCAGAAGTTACACACTGAAATCTTTTATTCTGATCTGACAGAAAATATTCAAACTATTCAAGGCAACGTTGTCGTAGGCGTAAAAAAGAATGTTTACGTTGTTATTTTGATAGATCTTCTCAATGTCTTATTTTATTCCAAAATTCCATTTAATTTTTTACGCTCTTGAATGGTTCATCACGCCCACAAAATGCTCTTTTTGTCAGGTCATGCGCCGGTGTTCATTGCAATACCAGTACGGCGTAAAACAAAACTCTATTTGGTCTTTTAACATGGCCTTGATGGAAATTATTTGAATTCCAAAAATGACAAAATTATTATAAAACTATTCTTGTTTGTACTTGCAATTTCATATCTATAAATTTACAACATTGTGGTTAATTCTTATTCAACTGTTAGGCAGTGTTAAGTTAAAAATCTCTTGTTATCTCTTTACTTTATGTCCAATTACGTCTAGTTGACACGAGTTAATTTGTAACCTATTTTATCAATTTGTATATTTATATGTCTTTTCAGTGTTTGCGACATAAATTGTCGGGTACATAATCCATTTGTACGTCGATAACTAATTGTTACAACGCTTACATCGATAATTACGATGCAGAACGTTTCATTAAACAACACAAGTTGGACACCAATTCAATATTTACCAACATTCAATGCAAGCTGGATTACATTCAGCTGCATTAAACAAGCTAGCTGTAATTAAATCAGGCAAATTATGTCGGTCCATTTCATGTGGCCGCGGTTATGATTAGGAGAATTTTTACATGTCAGATAACATGGTAATTGAATACTGAATATACTGCAACATATAAACAAATCTATACATCAGTCAGTAATGAAATATTAGGGCTCAAATTTGATCAATTAGCACACATGACGTTCAATATAATAAACAAGATCAACAAAAAAGGCGGCGTTCAATGAACGTAACCCTCATACGACCCAACAACAAGAACCAGTGGTAAGGAGTCCAGGCGGACCCTAAACAAAAACAAGCCAAGCCTCAATAAAGGTTAACGCCTAATAAGGCCTCCGAACGTTGCCTGCAGAGTTAATGTTTAATGATGATATTTTTTCTATTTCTAATATTCACATGTACATTACATTTTATAGACAAGTGTGCATCTCTGTAAAATACAAATGTTAACAACTGAATATACTTTTTTGGATGATTATTATGATGCCATAGCTTGATGGCATTACAAAGAAGAGTCCTAAGATGCCCACACAGGACAGAAGGAAACTGTCGAAAGAAAGTCCTTATGGAAAATGGCGTATTTACCATTTACAAGTATTATAATATTATAAAATAATGTAAAGCAAAATTATAACTATGCAAACTCTTTCATTTTATGGAGTTCTTGGAGCAAACTCGAATTACTTCCTCTTGCTATTTTTCAGCAAACATCAAAGGGCGAGTTAAAATAAGATAAAAAGAGAAGTAAAGTTACAACGGAAAACTTATCAAATAAAGAAGTTTCAGTAAATAGATCACCGTTTTAGATCTGTAGAAACAATCAATGTGGATTGGCAATGCTTTAGAATTACTGCTAAATCAATTAATCTCTGCCAAACAACAAAAGACTTATGCAATCATGACAAAAGTTTTATGTGCATAACCCGGGTTAAATACTGGAACATTCCATTTCGATCTTACTGACAATGTGTAGGCTTGCTTTAATACACAAATTAAATGGACAATTTCAAATGAAAGAATATTAATACATCACTTATTGACGTTCCAAATTAGACCACTTTGATATGAATAATGTCCTAGGTAACCTAGGTAATTGTTAACGTAGTCAGTAATTTGCATCAAATTGTGCAATAACAATATCATTGCATCGTGGCATTTCTTCAAAATGAAACTCGTTGTTTTGATAAGTTCTAATAATGAAAAAAATTTTTATAAAATGTACTTTTTGCAGTAACCGCTTTTATTCCGTAAATATTGTACTTTGTTTAATCCGAATAAGCATTGGAAACATTCATTTAATTTTGCATATCTTTAATTTCAGGAATATGAATAGAAATAAAATATTAGCATTTTTTACCATAAAATTAGTAACATTATACTTAATTAAATAGCATCTAGACATCAGTGAAAACAAATACAGGGCTACGTTTCATAGCAAGTTCTCAGTGTATCCCAAGTCATAGGACATAAACTAACTTAAGACATTTCAATAAGCGTATTATCTTCAGGTATAAAGAAGCATTCTCCTGAGAAAAAGTAAGAAATACAATGACAGACCCTTTTATTCACAATGGGTAATTGCCAATCATCATTGCCATTCAGAAATAAAAAGAGTCATAACATAGGAGTAATAAGTTAAAATATTTTCTTTGAAACGCAATTGTCTCATTTTTGGTCTTATATCTGATTTCAGTCTTAAGACTTGTTTATGAATCGCAGAACTGATTTTTGTACGATGTTACTTACGTTGTACAGGCAACGGATATGTCCAATTAGTCACAGCCTGAAATTAAAGTAAAAAAGACATAAATAATGTCTACACTGTTTTAAGGTGAACACTGATATTTACTTCACCTTTAGTTAGCATTCTTTTCTTTTAAACAACATAGCCAACTTTGATAGATAATTTAGAACAATAATATACATGCATTTAGGATAATAACAACTTCTAAAGACAATGATGAAAAGAAACAGACACAATGATTGACATTTTAAATAGCATAAGAGCTAACGCAGACATTATATACTTATCTGTAGATTAATTTTAGTGTTTCACAGAAATATCACTCCTCAAATATTATATTAAAGATATGCTATGCTCAAATTTGATATCCGAAAATAATGATAATTGCTACACAGTCTCTTTGTTAAGATGAAATAAACATGTTTTTACTTCACACAAAGTTAATATGTCATGTTTAAAACTCTACACACATAGGTCGTCACAATGTTAATTTTAAGAAAAGACCAATTTATTTTGTCCTGTAATAGAGAACATGACCTCCAATACATAGTTTATAATTCATTTTTTTTATTTAAATAAGACATATTCAGTAAGAATTTCATAGGTTTTAATAAATTTCTTCGATTAAAATATTTTTTCTCAAAGATGAGCATTGTATATCTTTAAGCATTTGTAGATGTGATTGACATAAAGAAAGAAATATCAGGAATATTAAAATATGCAATTTAATGCAAATCATGGATACGTTTTAAAAAATAAAGTCAACAGTAAACAAGATTATACATATCAACTAGACTATTGTTTTTATATATGTTAAGATTCTAAGAATAAGAATCTTGACTATTTTATGTACATTTATGCTTAGAATGTTTAAAGTTGTTTACACGTCACAGTTTAGACATGCTTAACATACCACATGAATATTTAAGATGATTCTTTCAGCCAATATTCTTTTACTTTTAGCAATCAAAACATAGTATAACTGATAACTTGTTAGTTAATATACGTCAAGATAATTTGATAACTGGATTAGACTATATTCATGAAATTAAACATTTGTATTATTATATATACATAAAATGAATGAATGTCTTAACAAATATTAAGGGATTATAAGCATATTATTTTCAATAAAAGTCAAGTTCAAAGAACTAATATCCATGTGAAGTTAAGTTTTGCAACAATGACATTGATGTTGAAGTTATAGTTTAAGAAATACTATTTTTAAATATTTTAATTAATATTATTGTACGTTAATTTAAACTAACATGAAAATTAAATGCATGAAAAGCATATGGTTTAAGAGCATGTAACCACTGAATTTGACAATATTTGTCACAAAAGTAGCAAAATGTTATTAAAGTAGTATATTGACTTCAATACAAAATACTACATCTTTTTATATAAATGTACTAATTTCCAAAGAGAATCATAAGCAAAACATGGTTCAAATAATTGTGTAATAAGTCACATTTTTGGTAACTAGAGCAAGACACCAAATATAAAAAGCTTTTGCGAAATAAAAGAAAAGATTTTCAAAGGCTTTTATATGTGAAAGCAGGGTTCAGTGTTTCGATTATAATCACGTTCGTCTAAATGGAATCATGGAAACATACTAGTAACTCGGGTAATTATAATCACGGGTGGTGCGGGATTTATGTAATTAATTTAGACCTACTGCTACTTTTTACACTGAATTGTCTAATAAGCAGATGAAGGTCCTGTGAAGTTATGGCGTGTAATTATTATTTTCAAAGAAATTTACTCGTGCAAGCCAACGATAAATACAGTGGACATGTGGCTCTCTGAGAGATTTATGGACCAAAAGCTATTGGAAGTTCTCGATTAAGCAGTGCTTTTGAAATACATCTGATGGCAAAACCCTGCTTTAAAAAGTTTTCCAGTCAGGTGGTAAAGGACATTTCTAATTAAATCAGATTTTACTCTGCAGTTTAAGCCTCTGTTTTTGTTTAATAGTGTATCTTGTAACGGACTTTGAATTGATGTTTACTCCTGCAATGTGTTTTAAATAATGGAATAACACCATCTTTGAATATACATATTCAGCTTGGAACAATTTCCGGGTTGTGGGGTTATGTATAGACATAAACAGAAACTACTCAAAAACTCAATTGTTGTCAACGTGTTTAAAAAATATCATAACATTAAAACAATAAATTCTTTTCTGTTAAGATATATTTGAAAAGCCAACAAGTTTGTAAATAATAAAAAAAATAGAATAATGAAGAAAATAAAAACAACAGAAAACTAACCAACCAACAAACGAAGCAATGCTTACAATTATGAAAAAAAATGATTGAGTACCAGTGGCTTGTAATATGGAAGCAATTTCAAAATTATTATATCTTTGAATAAAAAAAACGGTTTAAGTACTAGTGGCTTGTAATATGGAAGCAATTTTAAAACTTTTATATCTTTGAATAAAAAACGGGTAAAATAAAAACTGTAAGTTATATATAAGATGCCTGTGCAAAATAAAAGTTTGCGAAATAATCTGATAATGTGATTTATGATTCAATCTCCGAAAGATAGTACCAACTCCTAGTTCCCTGTGTTTTTGTACCAAAATTTATATGGGCTATTACTACGCAAAATATCACATCAGTTGTTGCGATAAAACAATATCTTATGTTGTAATTATATAAATGGTGTCAAAATTCAAGTTATATTATTGTAATAAGCGAAACATAAAACGGTAACACACTTTTATTGTCTGCAAGAAATATCGAATTAGAGGGGAAGGTGTTTCATTACTTGGAATCTACTGGTTTACCCGCATGTTTTAGCACTTTTGACAACATTTTACGGAAATCAGACGTGTCTTTACACAATTTGTAATATTACTTGGTTACAATTGTCTAAATGCATCATTGTTTAAATTTTTGAAACATTATCCCTTTTTTATAATACAGTTTGGATACGTATTTCTATGATCATAAATAACTTTGAAATGCTGACTTGACATCAACAGGTACAATAAAAGACAAAAGGATGTATGTAATACATTTCACTTTCAACATTGGTGAACAAATGCGAAGTGACGTTTTATATAACGTAGAAATATTACAGAATAAAATTTATATAATGTACGAGTAGAAATTGTTGTGCTAATTAAATTGTAATATTGTATCAGCTCTGTCTAATTGATCTTACAAACTCAAACTGTAACGAAGTGTAGTTAGTATACTTTTTAATGGTCCGTCCGCACAGCTCAATAGTGAGTGCATCGGGTATTTAATCAAAGGGTCCTTGATTAGATTTTCTGGCAAGGCAGGCTAGATTTCCCAATTACAATCTTCATAAATACAATTTGCACACTCAAGCCACATTGTGTGCTACATAGGTCAAAAAAAAACGGCTGCTTTCAAGACTGTAATGGACGGAAGGTCTGGAATGGTACTTTGATAAAGATGCGTGCCTTTCCTTGGAAATTGGACAAATGTCTGTTAATATAATATCGTTGATACAAGGCAAAATAAGATAATTAGTTGGATTTTTTTTCGGTTTATCCAATCACATGCTTGTTTGACTTACCAGACTTTTTTGCAAATAAACACCACATTATGTCTGACATTAAGTTATTTGCCACTAGGAATAGAATATTAGAAATGATAAATGGAATTCTTGTTATATATTATTACGAATAATTGGACAAAAGCTAAGGTTCCGAACGTTATAAGTACGGTTGTTACCACACTCAAGTGAAATTCTATATATGTATAACATTATGCTTCTTAATTAATTTTCAAACATCGAAGAATATGTAAAATATGTACATCAAATATTTGTCCACATTATAATTATGTAACATTGTCTTTGGACTTACAATAATGATAAATCTTTATTTGAGCATTACATTTTTATATAGAACCATACAAAATTGAGTTACAGGATCTTTAAATCACTATTACTTGCATGCATAAATCATTTGTAAAAAATATTCCTAATAAAAATATTGGAGTGAAAATATCTTACTTATAATAAATATCACTTGTATCATATTTTTGAGACCTTTCTATTGAAAATGTTAAAACGTTTAGTACCCAGAAATGCACAGTTCGTTACCGTTGCACACGAGATAATGCATCTTCTGTCGGGGATAAACATAGGGTATGCTCATTGATCGGCTATATTTTTTCTTGGTTTCCTTATTTTGTGGACAGGGAAAGGAATTATGATAGAAAACTTATATTCAGATGCTCGTACATTGGTTCATTTGTGACAAAAAATATTTGACGAAAGAGAGGACGGTGTCTTTACTTTTAAAGAAAAAGAAATTCAAAACATTATGCCCCCCTCTAGCCTCTTGTTTCGATGTTCTTTCTATGACTTGAAGAATAAGAATATTGTTTGAAAAGAATCACAATTCTTTACGAAACTTTAAATATAGTCTACCAAATAAACAAAAATACTTATCTTCATTCTACTGTGCCGAGCATTTTTTCTTTTTCAAACGATCATTAACTTTAAACAAGTTAAAATATTGCTAATTTACGTGCTGCTTTTCAGTCATTATACAGGCTCAGTTTCGTTCTAAATAAGATGCTAATTTCCAGCAATTGGTGTCTTTCAGATCATGAAGAAATAAAGAAAAATGGCATTTTGTCAAATGTCTATACCCCATAGCCGTATAAACACAAGACTACACAAAAAAGTGAACAAATCATCCAATTTAGAGTTTTTCAAAGCACTTAACAAGTTAATGAAGCCATTTTACTAGTACAGTGTTCTTTATTATATTTCTTAGACATGAAACACTGTTTGCATGCTACAGATCTATATAAAAAAACACGTCATCAACGGTTTTATTTGTGTGTTGGCAGTCGTTACATTTACTGTTATTTCTTTGATGTGACAGAATTTTTCAGCTATAAGAATACCAGCAATATATATTATATGTATTTCTATACTGACTAATAGGATAAGTAGCTTTCAATTTATATATCAATGTTTTGTGACATGAACTTTTTATTTGCCTAACGGTAAACAAATCTATTTTAGTGTACATCGGGCTTATATATCTCGGTGTAATTATATGAAAAATATGTGTATGGTTAAATGTTAGAGTGACGTCATTATTACATGTACATATCAGATTGTTTAAGGCAATGTCAAATATAAACTTATACGATATGTAACTTAATTCTAAAAAAGATAAACATTCGAGGGCAATGAATGGGACTTTTCAAGACTGAATCTATTCGTTAGAGGCAACGATAAATACATAAATAAAGGGTTCTTTGTTACTACAAATTATTGTAACGCAAATCGATCGCGTAGAAATAAAATAAATAGAATGTCTTTGCATTTTCAAGAACGCAATCATTGACAATAAAGTTTACATAACCTAATTCTATATAAATGTTATAATGCATTGTGTAATTTGAAATCGTATGATATAGAACCAAATGATTAACAGCATTACGAAATTGACGTGTCGGAACTTGATAATGTAAATATTGAACGCTTTGCAAACCACTTTGTGAAAACACAATTTGTTTGGACTCGATATAAAATTAAAGAATTGTTGTAGTTAAGTGTGTAAATGTTTGCTAGGGGGTCAGATTGCCGTATAACAAATCTGTTCTAAACTTAAAACAAAACATATTTCATTTGTTCATACAAAGTTGTTCAACTGTTTAACACATTTATCATCTTATTGTTTTAATAATTTTCATTGGGTGCATGCGTTGAAACATTTTCACCGTGACAATTAGCAGATCACAAATTTATACACGAATGATCATCGATCATGATTTACCAGCCTAGTTGTCAATGCTTCTGAATGACGTTAAACTTTGTAATTTAT
Organism: Ruditapes philippinarum; assembly: GCF_026571515.1. NCBI lineage: Eukaryota > Metazoa > Mollusca > Bivalvia > Venerida > Veneridae > Ruditapes > Ruditapes philippinarum. The sequence continues at coordinate 44,230 of NW_026858264.1, forward strand.
ATATTGGGAGCCCTTATTTAATCGCGACAATTGTAATTGTGAACTACTGCTTAAACTTTGACAAACTTATGAAATTGATAATTTGATTACGTAAGCACATCAGTCATATTTTTCAGAAGTCAATGAAACAGGATTAAACAAATTCAAGGCTGGTTAAATCATTAATCTATGCCATCTGTGTTTGTTCACCATCATTGTGTAGATCACAGATGTTTAACAATCTAATCTATTATTAGATTGTGTTATATATGTTTTATTGGTTACCTTTTGCAACTTGAGATTTGAAAAATAGCGATTTCATTTATTCTACCCGAGGATACAAGATGAAATTACAAGCTCAGTAAACAGATGTGAAAATAATAAAACAAGTCCAATGGAATACAAAACAAATACGTCTACAATGCACAATAGAAGAGGAAAATTAATTGTATCTAATTATCTATGTCCACTGGATAAATTACAGGCCGAAAAAATCCGTTACACAATCACGCCGTATTATTGTATTAATCATATTATAAAAAAGTGTATATGCTTATACATTTACACAATATCAGTCTTTTGAATAGTTCATTTTATTTCGTTTTCCTTTCTTCTCAATCGTATCCTGTTCGTGCCGTTTTTGTAAGGATACATTATTCTTATAAAGGCGTCCCTAATATTTCATTAATCATATCAATACAAAAAATGTATCCGATATGATTAAAGACAAAGTATCGTTTGCATTCACATTAACTGTAAAGTAATAAAACGAGAATCAAAATACAGGAATATATACTGGTTCTGACTTTACTATTTACATCATTTATTATTATTGTCATAAAATAGTTTAAACGATTCTTCAGCGGTTTCTATCAAATTGTATTACATTACGATGAATCTGTGATGAATTGTTCTATTATTTGTAATAATTGCATAAATCTCATATGACTTAACTCAAAAGCCGCATCATATGTAGAAGACGATAATATGACGTTTTGGTATCTAATAACACTAGTTTTCATTATTAGTAATTATATTATAAAGACATTAGCAAAATGGTACTAATTGAAAAATATCATAATTGTTATAATTGGCGTTTTATAGGCAATGTTCATGTCATTGTTAATTGATCTCTATATAGATACCCAAAAATGATATGATTAAAGTCACATACTAGTATATCATGAAGAATAATGTTGTTTTACAGTGCAAAATTAGAAGCATGGTATATGATAGAACTAATGTTGTTGATTTTTAGGCGTTATTTTTGGTTATTTTTTTAAGGTTTCCCCAGTTACATATAGACATAAAACGAAAATGAAAAGATATAGAGGATATTTGTTTGTTTGTGTGTAAGATGAAATTTTATTTCATCAAGTGGGCTTTAAAAACAGTATTCTCACGAGTGGCGTAGCCACGAGTGAGAATACTGTCTTTAAAGTTCACGAGATGAAATAAAATTACATGTACATATTACACAACAAACAGACAAATTTTCTTTTTATCTTATACTTTAAAACAAGTTAAAACGAAATTTCCATAATTTTAACGTTAATATCAAAATCTGTTTCCCCCGTTGAGAGCCCCATTTAGAGTGAATTTCTCATTAAAAACAAGAAGTCTTGAGCTGAATAATAAGTCCGCCAATCAAGGTTAAATGACGGTGATATTTATTCATTTTATTGAATAAATATGAATGATGCTTGTTTTAATAATAAAAACAAACAATTCTTGTAGGAGAAAAAGTCCAACCATCCATCCATATTTCTGTTACTTACTGCGAATTTATATTAGACCTGGCTTTGTAAAATGTAAGCGGCAGCCATTTTTTAAAGTTGTGTATTTCATGGGAGGAAAATAATTGTGTAAGATTCAGAAGGATATAATTTGGATTTGTTAGTCATACACCTTTTTAAAAGAAAGAAAACTTATTTGAGGATTGTAACAGACAAAAAATAAGTGTTGACAGAAGTGAAAACATTCAGAAAAGGAGCTAGGAAAATGGAAGCTTGCTAAGGCATTGTAACTGTTGTAAGGAACGCTGGGTTGTTTTACTTATTTTACGAGTGATGGCTGTCAATGCTTTTCAATTTTTCATAAAGCATACGGCAGTTATTGCTCGTAGGATACTTTAATATGCCCAAATGTCATCAAGAGCAGTTTAGCATGGGGAAGGAATGTATTTTTCAGACTGTAAAAACGAAACAAAAAAATTTAGAGACGAAATTTTGTGATTGGAATTTGAAGGAATAGAAGTAAGTTTTCTCTCTTTATTACTTTTGACATTTAAGTTACTTATCTATTTCAGCTTTGCTATTTTTTTAACAGCCTGATATTGTCAGAATTGTCAGTAAAAATAAAATTGAGGTACCACATGGGGAAAATCTTAAAAAAGTAGTTTCGTCATTGAAAAAAGCGAAATTATATTTTGATATTTTTCACTGTGAAATTATCAAATATAATTTTCACGGATAAATCAGTAATCCACTGAAAAGCATAAAATAAATGTAATATAATTCATCTAGACTTTGCATGGTTTTTGAATATCATTCTGAAACATTCTTAGCGATGATATCGAGGAACAACGAGTTCGTTTACATATTATGTGTACTTGTAATTTGAAAGTGTGGCTAGGGCTAATAAGACACAAACCTTAAAGTCATAACGTCCTTATGCTGTTCGAGAAGCGGTTTTATTGAAAAAAATATAAAGAATTTTGCTTAGTAGTTGCTATGCCAGATTTTCTGTAAAAAAATGGTATATTTTTAACTGACATTATGCTCATTTTTCACTGTCAATTGACCTTGAATTAGTAGTATTTTTCAAGAGATTCTTTATTATAATGGTGACTGACAAACAATTGATATCGAAAAATGTTTAGGATAAAATATTAAAAATACTTCAATTGTAAAAAAAAACTGCCTACATGTAACTCGTCTTTTTTTTTTAAAAAAAAAGGACGAACATTCAGAAAGATAGTTATAGAAATTCTTTGAGTCACGTGAATTATTGATTATTTTTGCTTGTTGAATTATAAAATTGAACTCAATAATGGCAAAATATAATGTTATTTTTACTATTACCCGTGCATTTCCCCTTTGAACTGGATGGGTATGACGTCATTTCAACGACAGGGGCAAGACATAGAGGATATTTGTTTTGTTCAGTGTAAGATTGGAATATATTTCACCGAGTGAGCACCAAAAGGTATATTTCACGAGTGGCGCATCCGCGAGTGAAATATGAACTTTTGGTGTTCACGAGGTAAAATATATTTCGATCTTACACTTAACTAAACAAATTTTCTTTTTATTATATGCAAACAGACGTTAAACATGACATTTTTACCTAATACTAAATAAATAGCGCGCCAAATGATTATACAACGTGACGTCATTTACGACGTCACGTTATTAAGTTGGTTTCCAGTTTTGTGTTCGCTTGTTTTTCACTGAAACAATGTCAGGGGCTTTATAAAAGGGGTTTTAATTCACTTATATATTTCTATAAACCATCGAAAAACATGTAAAAACACAAATATTAAATATAATTCCATGAACTTTTGAAAGTGTTTAAGGATAACTCAAAATATTGTCAGAATTATGTTAACGTTTATTTGCTCTTACATGTAACACGACTGGAAGTGGCAAAATATTAAGTGCAATTTACGCAATAAACACGGCTGGTGACCCCCTTTTGTCATTATGTTTGTTTTTCTTTTTTCATCTCTCATGGTAATTATTAATTTTCCTCTTACAAATACATAAAATAATATTGTACTGTGTGTAGAAATATCTAATAAAACCATATCATGTGTTAAAAAATTTACAAATATTCACCATTGGTATGTATACTCATGTGTTATATTTTTATATAACTTAGGTTAATAACGATATGTTCTGTTCTGTTCTGGAATTGATCGTTTACCATTATATGACAGTAACATCAATGTTAAAACAAGACAGTTGAATTTAAACGGAAACGGGTATTTTTTCGCTGAGCTTCATCATGAATAATATATATTTAAAGACACAAAGAAGCATTCTCAATTTTAGTTTGGATGCAGATATTTTCTTAATGAAAATGTAGCAATAAGTTTATATTTAGCAAACAAAACACTTAGCATTTACTTGTGAAGTAAACAATTTTTATGTTGGAATGTTATGTGTAGTAAATAAAAATGATAGGTTTATTCTCAATTTCATATATATTATGAATGTATTGTAAGCATAGATTTTGACATTTCAGGTTGTACATGTATATATAATTAAAATGATCGATGTCGGACAGGTATTTATGCTGTCTCGAAATCACATATTAAACATAAATAAAACATATATTTCAGAGCAACATAATCGATCATTATATACATATATTTTAGAAAGATCCCCTGTTAGCATACATGATTAGAGGAATAATCTATATAATTAAAATATATCATGTAACATTTAATATTTGATCTCAATAAAAAATGACAATCCATGTTTCTTGTGTATTTCTTAATATATTTATGCAATTATAACGAGCATCTTTCATACATATGATAAACCAGTATAAACATAACTTAATTAATACACATGATATTTCTGTACGAATATAAAGACGATATAATTAACATTAAAATAGAGTTAGTATCTCCACGAATTCCTTAACATAGTTTTATCATTATTATCAAATGAATAAATATTTCTATATGAACAACCAAAATCTCATTTTCCAATCTAATTTCTGTAAATGTAGTACATTAATAATTATTCTATAACAAAAATGTCTTATAGTATCGCATATCATATATCAGTCATATCATTAATATGATAATGTATCATAGATTTTATTAGTGGATATATAATAATAATGTATGCGTAAAAGTCAAGAATAATGCCAATGAATATTCATGATCAGGTAATAACCTTTGATATTGAATTTATATTTAATATTATTAAGTTATCAAAGGTAACTAATGAACATTTAATCATATGTTTTTTCTCTGACCTTTTCTTGAAACGTATCCCAATGCTCCAAAGTCCATTTAACATACAATTTGCAACGAATATGAAAGTGTCTGGATATGAATTTCAAAATAGCATGCAATTCACAATGCACACTTATTTTCAAGCTTCTGCTTTAATACAAACACAATCACTCTTCACTTATAAAGGCTGAGCTATTCCCCATATCGGATTTTGATTAGTTAATTCTCTCCCAATTTAGCCAATCAAAAAGTATATAGGAAATGTTCGCAAATACGGTCGATATGTGAAAAAAGGCAGGAGCGTTTATTTAAGAGGAATTAATGGTTTGAGAGTATTGACCACTTTATATTGAAAACATTTCTGCTAATCAATCTTGCTATTTCGGTTGGTGAGTTGACAGGTTACTTATAAAGACCAGCAGAGAAAGATTGTTTTCGCGTTGTATTTGTCTGTAATGTAATTGGAAAAGACTGAACACAGACAGATCCTCAAAGGTGCCATGTTATTTGCGCTCAAAGAACGAATGATTTAAATGAATGCAAGTGATGACTACCAAAGTCTGTGTGTATGAAATTTTAATATTATCTTTATTAACTAAACAAAACCTTTTCAAATACTTGTACAAGGATGAAAGATAAAATATATTATTTTTTCATTTGTTCCCTGTAACTTAAAATTGATTTTTTAAAATTTATTACCTGTACAATTAAAGAAACAAACAAGAATGATCTCGATTTTTGGTTGGGTTTTACGTCGCACAAACACAGTAAAGATCATATGGCGACCTTTAATCTTTACTAATGGAATTCATGAGACCTTAGGTGCCTGCCTCTCCGTGCATAAGTACAGACACAATCGAGCATCTGAGTAGTACCACCGACGTCCTGTAAGCTAGCTGGAGAGCTTCCACACATGAAAGAGTCCAAAGTCTCTTGCGGGATTCGAACCCACAGCGGTAAAGTGCAAGTGGTTTGAAGTCAACGACTTTTATTTACTGTTCGTTTTTTTTTATCTGATACCTTAATCGTCATACGGATATGGAACTTAACAGCTGTTAATCGTTTTTGTTTATTTAAAGAAGTTCAATGTCTGTCAGTGAAGGTATATACAGTCTTGTCCATGTCAAAGGACACGCAAAAGTATTTAAAGTTAAAGTTGGTAATAGGAAAATCGAAAATGCCTTGTTTTAATTGTTATATTTACGGCTCCAGATCAATAGCATAACAATAACTACTTCTATAAAAATTACAGGAGACACGAACAAAAAGTAAATACTCGGCCATGACTCGATAACAAAAGATTTACGGCAGAGCGATCAAACTTTTGTCCAGGTTTTCCCAGTGGGTCGATTTGGATTAATCATTATAGTTTGTAACAAAGGCGATACGACAAATGGTTTAGACAGAACAAATTGTATCGACCTCGCGACTAGAAAAGATTGCGTTAAATAGCGTATTTAACGGCTTTGTAACTAGGAAAAGGAAACATTAAGAATCATCTGTATCATTTCTCAATACATTAAAAATGACATAGAAAATACACAGTGCTTATTTTTTTCTCTTTGTCATTAACACAATTTATATAAAATATTGAACCCTTTAAACATGCAATCGGCATTTCATGCATGCATTTTCATGCCGAACTGCACTTTTAGGTGTACTTACTTAGACCTAAAATGTTTATCATTTAATACTGATATTGAATTAGTTGGTAGTATGATGATCATTCTTATAGCAACCTTTCTAATTAATAAGATGTTCGGCAAAAGTATCCCAGATCCCTCGAGCCTACCAACACAAAATGCAAATAGATGATAATCGCATACTCGATGAGATTGAGTGTGTCATGAGAGGTTATGAAACTGTCAACATTATTCTATGGTAACACTTTTTTATAAAACAGCTTTTGGTAGTCTTCCTGTAATGTTTTCCTGCCAAAACATTTCTAACATTGGCCAATATCGTAATAAATCGGTCATTTCCGGAACGTAATGTTTCACAATTTTCGTTATTCAATAATTTTTAGCCCTTTATAACCTGAAGTTAGTACAAAGATGAGTGATTGTGAATAATATAATGCCGAAGATTATGACAAAAATACGTTTCGGAAATAACCGAATTGCTTCGATATTGGCCGATTTTAGAATTTTTAGCGGGATAAAATTACAGTAAGACAACCTTAATGCAATTTACGCGTCCTTGTACTGGACTTTGATGTTTATGTTCAAACATGAAGACAAAGGTGAATAGTACTATACATGATAAAGTTTTGGAACGTAGAGATAACTTTAGTGCTAAAATACTAGCAATATGTTCATAGATATTAATATAATAATATTTGCAATATTCGGTACAAAGTTTAGTTTGTTCGAGCGTTTTAGTCAAGATGTGAAGTTACTATAACACAGTTGTATATTTCATTTCTTTTTATATTAAACCTGAGGGCAATTTCTTGTCAGAACCGATAGTACGCAAATTTCAGACACTGTCCCAACAAAATTGGAATATAAACAAATCATTCACAAAATAAATCGGGGTTTTTTGCCATTAATTCTTCTGGAACATCTTGCAAACATCTTCTGTAAACCTTCCCTTATTTAACACAGTATTTAACAGAAAAAACAATAATTCTCGATCTATTCTCATGTAACAGCTTGAATATTAATGAAAGGATGTTCACACATTGGAATTGATTTTGGATATCTTATCTTCAATGAAACTATCATGTATTTAACACGGGGCGATTATTTTGAATTTACAATGCTATCATATGTCACATAATGTAGAATGATCAAAGAGAAAAGGGATTTTATTTGTTTACATTCTTTGGAAAAAAAAAGTTGTTCGGTGTCATATATGGTTAATATATGGATATACACACATTTATATAAACATACTTATCGTATTTTATCAACGGCAAAACTTCATAAATAGCCTCTCCTTGAAAACATGAACCTTCAATAAACACGAAAACACTAATAAACAATAGAAATCTAAAACGTCTTGATAATCTTTACAAAATGTTTTATTGTATTCAATGACAATTGTAATATCTTCTAAGATAAACATCTAAATGATTAGCAAAGAAAATAATATCATAGATAAAAAGGTACATAATCTATTTGATGTAAAGATTTACAATATTCAAAGCCTATCCAACCCAACAAAGCCATCAATAATAATAAAAAAAATAACCCAAGATAATCAAAACATTTTAATAACCAAATGAAAACAATAAGTAAGAACAAAGATATCATTATTACAAAACAACACACTTTTAAACAATTCATTTATTGCTCTTTTCCCCGAACTTGAACTTAAGAATTTATAAATATCAATAGACCGACGCTTTCACCACTCGATCACGCTGCCAACTCGTACCTGACCAAAAAAATATTTGCAAAGATCTACGAAAAAAATTAAGTTTCAGACCGAACACATCTTTGTTTGGGTTCAGCTTTCATTTTTTGTCACAGTTTGAAAGAGTGAACTGCAAGCATGAAAATGTTTATCATATTAACAATTATTTTTACTGAATATAATGTTGACAAGTATTGCCAATTAGTTAATCATTATACAACGATAATAAAAAAAATCATTACTTTCTGAAAAACAGCATTGTACTTTGACCAAACTGATGTAACAACATTAAAGATCCTGTATGTTTTGTGATTGATATTGTTACTGTATGTTTACCACACTTGCAAAAAATTATATATGTATATAATTATGCAAATAAAACAATTTTCAAACATCGAAGAATATGTAAAATATGTACTGCAAATATTTGTGCACTTTATATTTAATGAATAGATTACATGCTTTAATTTCTGAATAGAAAATTTGACTTAGAATTCATAGAAAATAAATTTCTAATTACCTCCCTTTATCTGCATGAAATGTTAAATTGGGTAATATTTTTATAAATAATGCTTATTGGAACTTACAATATTGACAAATCTTAAATTGAGCATCATATTTATGAAATAAAACCATGAAAGAATTGTGTTACAGGATCTTTAAATATAAACTGGTATTTTTATATTTTTGTGAAAAAATTTTTTCTTATATTATTGTTGATACAAAATCCCTCCATTACAAACATGACTAAACTTATTTCGCAATATAATACAGGTTTGAATCAATGTAATTATTTGAAAGGAAAACAACGCAATAAATGTCCCTACAAGCATGTTGCTCATCCCTAGAAAACATCAATATGTTGTGCTTACCGATAACATTTGTTTTATGACGTCACTACATATTTATTTATTGATTAGAATATAAAACAAACCCTACTGAACATGGTCAAGAGTATTAGTTAATGGTCAAGTTTATTGGTTAATCAATATCTATAAATGATCTTCATTTTCATTTTAATATTGGTATACAATGATCATGCTTCTAATAAAACATTTTTATTCATAAATTCACGTTTAATGTCATCACAAATATCTTTAATGTACGATAAATATTGAAAGTTACTTTAACTGAAAAGGAAATACTTTCATTTAAAGAACCTGAATATATTTTATCATAAAAAACGTTGTTTTTTGAACGCCTGGAATTATACTAAACTTAAATCAAGTTTACATTTTTGATTTGATCATTAACACCGGCAAGCGTCAATGCAACAACCTTTGTTCACGCTGGATTCGTATTATTTAATATCAGCATGAATTAACAATAATCGTTTTATAAAAATACCTATATGTAGATTTATTCAGCATCTGTATCTGCGTGTTCAAGTAATATATTTTGCCTTTTTTCAGGTACTTGTTTTATTAGTTTAACTAACCAAGACAAAAAAAAATATACCTGTAAAAACATCATCACCACGAGTCTGATAATCGACTACACGCCGATCGGTGAGACAACACATCTCAGATAATGATGAAAATAATAAGTATTAAAATATTAAAACATAAACTTGAAAGTGAACTGTTCTATAACGAAAGGTCAGAATTTCAATAAATAATTACGTTTATATTATTAAATATTTGACATAACTCACACCGCTAACGAATTTTATATGGATGTTGTTGTTGTTAAGTGTGAGTTAGTATACATGATTCGATATTACATTTATTTACAAAGCATAAAATAAAATAAAATGATATAATGCTCTAGAAGAAAATATTATTATTATTCATGATATAGAAATGTTTATACAAACTTACTTAAAACTTTATCAACATTTTGTATCAAATAATATTTTGTAACAATATCCGAGTGATATATTTCATTTATTTGTATCAAAATCTGAACTATTCATGCAAAATTTACCCATTGTAGACCGCTCTACATTTATAATTGTGTTGTTATTCTTATGTTGCGCCAAAGATAAAATTACAATTTTAAAGTTTGTTATCTCTTCACACATATTGTTATTTCCTACACTAATTCACAAGATTTTGTTATACGTTTAGTAACATTCGGAAATGTATCATATTTCTGAAGCAGGTTTTAGAAAAGCAAACAATTACATCGTGCTAATCCCCGGTAATTGAACAATCGGTTTAACAAGATACTCCTTGCAATTGTCATCAACTTTATTTCTCAAACCAGCCCCCGAAGCTTCAATAATTTTTAAAAAAACCAAAAAAACAAAAAACAAAAAAATAAATAAAACAAAAAATATAAAAAATAAAACAAAAAATAAAACGTGTTATGGACTTTTAGATTTGTTTGCTGAACTTGAATTACTGCTATAGTATAAGTGTATAGTTTTCCTAAAATATACCAAGAATAAAGACATTTTCACTGTTGTCTGTAACAAAAAAGATAAATAAAGCAAGCAAGGAAATAAATAACTAAGGAAATAAAGCAAATATAATTATGAAGATACAAAACAGATATTTAAAGTAATCAATGACATAAGACGCTTTGTTAACAGGTAATAACATAAGTTTACAACCTCTAGATTCTGCTGATATATTCGTCAAATGACAGAATTTCCGTTTGTAAATGACACAACCTTACATAATTACATTTGCGTTTCTTCTTAATTTATGTCTGATTTTATTACGCTATGATACTTGTAGTTCATTCTTGGAATTCAATCAACTTGATTACAAATTACGAATTGTTTCTTGTTTAATTCAATTTAAACGCGAACTGACTGTCTGATTACGAGAGGTAAATAGATTTACACTTGTGATCATTGTTTTAAACGAAATTAGAATCTTCCCAAGAGCCGATAAAACAAATTTTATAACCCAAAAGAACAAAGGTCTTCGTGAGAAAAATGCATGTGAATGTTTAACAATAAATTTAACGGAGATGAGATATGAACTTTATTCGCATAACGGATAAATTAATACTAATATCTAATTCATTTGATTACACAGTTAAGCCTGTGAAACGAACAAGCATTGTAAACAGAAACAAATAATCATTGATTAAAATTGATAATTATTGTTATTGACATCTCTCATAAAATTTGAATAATTGTGTAAAAGACTTGGTTTATTTGTATTATTTCAAATTATGGGGCGGTCATTGCCGAATGGTTATGGTCGTTGACTTCAAACCACTTGCCCGTCACCGCTGTGCGCTCTTTACCCGAAAGGAACTTTGGATTCTTTCATGTAAGGAAGCTATCCAGCTAGCTTACGGACGTCGGTAGTTCTACTCTAGTGCCCGTTCGTGCCTGAAATAATGCACGGAAGAGCACCTGAGGTCTTCTTCACTAGTTAAGCTGGAAAATTGCCATATGACCTATACTGTGTCGGTGTGACGTAAAATACAGTTAAACAAATAACAAACTTTCACATTATAAAATTAAACAATTTAACAATACTACAACGAAGCAGGTATCAAAGTACCCCAGGACATCGAAACGCACAGGAAACAGTCCATTTTAAATAAATGAATTAAACATGTATTCAGGATTTTTTCGTTCAATTGTGTACGTGTGTGCGTCTGTGTCTTGTTAAAGGAAAGTAGCATAAACTGTGCGTTTACATGTGCGTGTCTATTACAAGAAAGATAGCATACACTCTGTAAATACTCGAACAAATGATGAAATATAATTTTGAACAATTGGAGATCCTTCAACTTGAAGCTCGTTTGCAGACAATAAATAAATAAAGATAAGTTACATACTAGGTTTTATTGAGTGTGTCCATAAGCTCACACACAATGTAACATCGATTCATGCCTTCAGTGCTACATTGATTGATTGATTAATTGATTGATTAATTGGTTTTGTGGCACGCCTTATGTTTAACTGACACTATAAAGGTCTTATGGCGGCTTTTCAGCAACACTTGTGGAGAAAAACCTCTGGTGCTTCTGCGTGTATTATTTCAGGCACGAACTGGCACCTGAGCAATACCACCTATGAGAGAATTTGGAAAGCCGGCTGGATAGCTTCCCCATTGATGTATTGCCCCCAAAAAGCAACAATAGATGCTAAAAATATAAGAATCACTTACAGTGCAAGGTATCCGTTCATCACGTATGACGAAACAGACAATAAAATATTAATGCATATTAATAAGAGTTTCCAGTATTACATTAATATTTTCTCGCTTATTCTGTTTACACTTTTATAGAATTACTAAAATAAAGTATGTTTTCGTTAGTTGTTTTTTTTTCGTTGTTTTTAAGCTTTTTTTTAAAATTATCCATGATTTTTGTTCGAGTGCGTTTATACTCCACGATTAAGTATCTTAAATTTGTCAATGGTGACATATGTATCCTTAAAAATTGTTATTTGTTGAAAGCACAATGATGAATCATATATGTAATTTATTATTAACGTTTTCTCATTTGAAACACATTAATAGAAACATATGTGCTCTCTTGAAAAGGATCATTTTTTACAAGAGCAGTCGTTGCACATTAAAATAATGATAACTATTTGCCGATGTATGTTTTTATCAAACTATGCAAATTCAAACTTCCCTAACAAAAACTCGGCAATCTTTAAATATTGTAAGTTTATTGGCAGATTCGGCATGTAATATGTATGCCTTTGATGTTTAAAAGTTGAATTCTGCTTAAGTCGGTGCCAGGGGGCGTGTACGGTAGTTTGCAATTGACAGTACCGTCCATGAACATCCTCAATCAAACCCAAACCGAGCTGCAAAGGAGTATAAATAAAAAAAGTTGAAGCATCACACTAAAAACCGTATTCTATTCCGGTATATACGGGACAAGGCGTCTGAATGTTTAAATACTTAACCTCGGCTTTTCATCCGCCTTTGGCACTTAAAGACATCTTATTCACCACATTACACAGATTTACATAAGATCAATAATGAAAAATAAAATATAAGAATAGGCGAAAAATTAAAAGCGATATTTTTCTACTTCGTGATCATGATTTCTGCAAGCGTCTAGAGGTACTGTTCCAACATTTTAGCAAGTTAAATCCATTATTTTTCTCTCATAAAACATGCATGTACATGACATATATCATTTCAAATTAGCATATGGGTTACATATCATGCAGAAAAAAATACATTTAAAAGGAAATCAAACAGTAATTTATCATGTTCAACCTATATTCTGTAACAGCCGTGAAGTTATTAAATATATGTGCCAATATTAATACTTTAAATTGATTTTGTGCTTCTATTTTACAGGAATATACAGCATGTAAAACATTCCTCTTATATTCCACACTTTAATGACCTGCACTGTTTTAAAAATTAAAAGAAAAAATAAACCAATAAGCAACATACATAAAATGTTATTATATTGTGAAAAGCACGCATATGGTATTCAAGGAAAATATCGATGTTCACAATCAAATTCCATACACAAAAACATCAATATCGTTTATATTATTACTAATGAACTTTATATCACATAAAAAGTAAAACCTCAGCTTTCGAGGTATTTAATAATGTTATTATACTAGATGTATTTAAATGTTTGATATGGTTTTAAATGTTGTGAAGTGTATTAGTATAATTGGGATCTTCAGCACTGTGAGAGTATTTTTACATTCTTTATTATGGTATGGTAAAAACAGAATACCTAAAGAACAAAAACTCCAGAATTGAAATGCTGCATGGTCGGTTTGTTTAAGCCAGTTCATCGACAGTGATAAACAGAATTCAACATTTAAACATGGAAATTGTGAAATATTGAATTTAGAACACAAGGCGGCGACTATCATGGAACTTTCAATGTGACGTATTCGTACCCTGCGCAGAGTCCCAACGTATGAAGCCCGAAAATTATCAGTAACCGTATCTAATTTTAGGTTTTGTTTATTCTACGTTAATAGCTAAGTTTGTCCAAAAGCCTGCTTATTAGATATGTTTTTTTATAACAAAGGTATATCACTATGCATGACCTAAAAATTGATAACATGCTTCTTCCTATAAAGTAATGCATATTTAGGACATAAATGGCATTTAAATCAACGTAAACAAATCAACAAATCGTTATACAGTATAAATTATTTCGGAACCACTGAACATTCTACGGAATCATTCATTAGCCACTTTTAACTAAAACTTGCATCAACTTATTCAAATCTACATTCTCCAAATTTAGGGCAAAGATTAACTTATTTAACACAGTCTGGTGTCTATATATCTTACAAAATGTCACTCTGGCATCGTAAAGATCATTTAACGAGAGGCTTCTTATCAAACATTGTAATTATTGCAGACGAAAAAACAATAACTGTTCATAAAACATGATGTTCATTCGTAGTAAACATTTATCGTCTGTTTCTATTGATCTCCCTTTATTTATGGAAGCAGAATAAATCGAAAAGAAAAGTCTGATAAAGTCTGATTAAGTGCACCTTTCAATTCATGTTAAACTTATCGTGTTCGGTTTTCACACTTATAATACAAAGTTTATTGTTCAATTTCCTCTTTAAACTTTTCAAGGTTAAGTTAAACACAAATTTAGTTATTTCTTAGAAATAAAAGCCAATCAAAATTTAATAATCTAAAACCTAATCATCTACATGTTTTGCATAAAAAGGCTGTTTAACAGCAAATAAAAAGTATTTTGTTGCGGAAGTCAAAAAGTCATGCTCTGCCAATTAGGACGTGTGTCTGTAGTCCACAACTCAAATGAATGGAAGAGATTGATCAATGGAAATAATGTGATGTTAAATTTTGAGAAAGCTTTCCATTTGTTCAAAGCATTCAGATTTATAAGTTTTGATTATGCAACCGCATATAATAAGGTTATAAAGTCAAACAGAAGCATGCTAAAAGCAGTACTGGACATTAAGCTATAATCAGTGTCTGTTTTTAATTGTCTCTTATCTTAACATTTATTTCATAAATCCACCTAGAAATCATTCTGATCTCTGTTTGCTTTGATACATACTTTCACTGTTTTCTTTCATTTTGTCATGAAAATTTGAAAGACTGATGTATTTTTGTTTTCAAGAGAGATATGTTGTACAGATAAAGAAAGCTGCAAACTTGTAATACTATTCAACACATGCTTTATCTGTAAGCAATTTCAAACGATAGCAAATGAAACTAGCCGTTAGCGTGCTACTAGTTTAATTTAAAATGACTTTAGATGAATTAGAAGTTACAATATTATCAGTTTTGTACTGAAGCAAAATGTGTTCATTTTGAATTCGCATAAGCGATAAAAATGACATTTTTATGTCGACACGGTTAAAATCCAAAAAGTGAACATGTTTTAGAATTTCTTCATGTTTTAATAAAAACTGATTTTCATTGGTATGCCATCTGCATGATAACCCAGTTGGCATTGCTCTCCATAAAATCAAATGTATGCAATAGGTTTATTAGCCAAATCACTTAGGAAAGTATGTTCAATTGGATAGAATGGTGTTGAATGATGTTGTTTAATGCCGTTAACTACCTCCGGCCAGACGATACTAAATATAATTAACACCAGAATGTCCAAAAGCTTTTGTATAATTCGATGCTAGGAAGCAAAATCACTCTAATGCTTGTGATTTTTTAAATCAGTATAGGCGCCATAGAGGTACCGATGTTACGTTTTGTTCCTTTATCTGATGTATACACCGCCACGTGAATGCAAGGACTACGTTGTTGGGCAATCATTCAACATAATAATAAAATTTACATTTTTAAAATACTGCGAGAAAATCAACAACAACAAACACAGCTTTTCATTTAGCAATGGAATTTATGTTTACAAAGGTTACGGTGCAATTATAAACACCATATTTATAACTTTTACAACATTTCTATTGTTTGCAGTATAGTTTGGTCCTATTTTCATTTGAAAAAAAAAACGAAAGAGTCCAGAGGGGATAATACAAAGGCAAGTTAGCCTCATTTCGTGCGGTCTGGTGTCTATCCAAATGACATATTTACAACCGGTGTGGTAAAAGACATTTAAAGACACATTTTGATGTAGAATTTCCACCAGAAAACTATAACTGTTCTTTAAATCAGTATAATCATGTATCTATATTTTCGTAAATCTATTGCAAATGACACTCGTATAAGATAGATATTAAAATATAAATGTTATTGTTATCCAATAAAATGTGTATTGTTATTGGTAATGTCTGTCATTTTTAAGAAATAGAAATGTTATGATTCATAAACTATTACTGTAATATTTCATAATCTATTTTTTACTGAACGTAAAATTTAATGAGGAAAAATCAAATTGTCGTTAAGCCTAAATCGTTTAAAGGATATATTTAAATTTTTTAATGTAAATTTTAATTATTGAAACAGTGTTTTAGCAGAATCACAAAAAAATGTTTTGTTGAGCCGCTTTATTCTTTATACTTAGACAGTTTTAAGACGTACTGAAGATCTATTTAGTCGAATGTTGGATTACAATGATATGTACTAAAATTAATGTCTATTGACGTCATACTATCTTATTGTACAGAATTTTTGAAATTAGTAATTTTAACATTTACTATTTTTTCATATAAACAAACATATTTTAGACTGAAATGGAACATATGCATTTTCTTTATTCGAATATATGGATAACAACAATATATAATACTAATTAACTGACTTTTTATTAACAAGAAACAGTTTTATGGTAAATGTTAATGATTGAAATAACCCCGTATAATAGTAAGTAAACTTCATAGAGAAAAACTGTTGTACTTATAGAATACGGTTATCAATAGCAGCCGGGGTCCACTCGTACAAATAATTGATATTTTATTTTACAAATTGTATCATACTCTTACAATACAAGATAAATTAAACAGTCATATCTGAATAACAAATTCACAGTTTCACAAAGTAATTAACAAGGAAAACACATTTTTATAAGTGCTTTAATTAGATCATTGCTCATGGATTAAAATTGTGTGCACTGGGCCATAGGTAAACATTATGTTTGGTATGTTACAACAATCGGATAATTGTATTCTGATCGCATTTTTACTATCCATATTGTATAGTTAGTTTCATATCTTACAAAGTCAAAACTTCTTTTGCAGCATTGAAAAATATCATAAGGAATTTTGTCTACAGCACACCAATGTTACAAAAATCAAGATGTCCTTGCAATATATTTAATCTAATATACTTTGCGCGTTTATTTAAGATGAGGAGGATTATTCATCATAGTATATACAGCTAAAATTAAAGTTACTTGCAATAATTTGTGAAATAATTGTTGGAATAATTTGAGGTAACCTACTGTTTGTAATCCAAGAATAACTAAAACTCACTAAAATGTACGAATAATGAAACCGATTAGCAATTATGTATATGTAATTCTTTACGGTTGCTTACTTAAATAAGGATTATCTTAGACATCTACGCAAGTGTGTCATAAATTGGCAAATAACTCTGAAGGGAAATTAAGCGGTGATTGACCTTTCGGATCTAAGCCAATTTCATTTAATGATTGGCATTTATGTTTGAGATGCAAAAAAGGGAAAGATGTATGGAAAGTAATTCTTTGCCATTATATAAGGTCAGCTAAATTTCAGGAAATACTTAGAAAGAAACTTCATAGAAAGCTCATTGTCTTTTACTTCGCAGAACAGTATCCATAGTCCGTGAACTTTTACCTTGTGTGTTAAATAAAATCAGCATGTAATTCATATCTAATTTCGTCATTAATTGATTTAAAAATAACTGATATCAGCTTTCAGCATTTGGTATTTTATATGGTAGTCAATACCGAACGCCCCCGTAATTGAATTGACTAGATATAAACTTCAATTACTTTAAAATACGCGAAGATTAACTACACAAATGCAGAGCTGTAAAGCTCTTGAGTGTTTCATTAATTTGATAAATTTCCTCATTTTATTGCCTTTGAGGTGGAGGGCGTACAATTATCGCTATATATCGAATAATCCCGATGATTTGGTTAAGTTTTGAATTATAGTAAATAAACAACAACATTTAATGATCAGGTATTGAATAGTACTTCAAATTTGAAAAAAAGAAGCAATGATACTTATATGATTATCTTAATACAGAAAGAATTTTGTTCTTATTTAGGTTTTAACCTCATAAATTCACGGTTTCAACTTTGCGAATTCAATTTCGTAAATGCAATTGTTTTTTCCATCACATTCACAACTTGAAAGATCATGTCATGAGTTGAACTACCGACTGTTCCGTAAGCTAGCGGGAATGTCAATAGTTCCATCCGTAAGCTAGCAGGAACGTTGATAGTTTTGTAAGCTACCTGGACCGTCGGTAGTGTTGTAAGCTACCTGGACCGGTACCGTCGGTAGTGTTATAAGCTAACTGGACCGTTGGTAGTGTTTTAAGCTACCTGGACTGTAGGTAGTGTTGTAAGCTACATGGAGCGTCGGTAGTTTTGTAAGCTACCTGGAACGTCAATAGTTCCATCAGCTACCTTGGCCATCGGTGGTTTTGTAAGCTAGCTGGACTGTCGATAGTTTAATAAGCTTCCTGGACCGTCGGTAGTTTTGTTAGCTACCTGGAATGTCAGTAATTCTAACTAGTTGCATTTCTAGATAAATACATGCTGGAACCATTACTCTTAGTTTTTTTTACTATATTAATCCCCAAAACTTACTGTTAATTCTGGAAATCCAATCAAATTACTTACAAATTTCAGACTTTCCTTCTTTGATTAAATTCAAACGCGAACTAACTGTATGAATAGGGACGTTTGATGGATTAACATTGTCAGTCATTGTAAACAACATAAGACACCCCTAAAAATTATAAAACAACAACATGTTTTACAACCAAAATTAAGCAGATGTTTGTAACGAAAACTGATGATTTTTACTTAATAATAAATTCACGAGAATGAGGCAAATGTGATTTAAGATTACACGAATAATCAGTGCGAAAATTCGTTTATCCTAACTTAATTTACAGTCAAAACCTATCCACATTTTGAGAAGAGAATTTGATTACGTTGCATTGCATTTGACATAAGTTTGCACAATAAGTAATTTAATAAAATATAAACAGAACAGAACGGATAATTTATTTAGATTTTTACAATAGTAAATCACATTATATTAACAAATAATACATATATTTGGCGACATGGTTTGATCCAAGGACAATCCTTAACCTACGGAGAAAAATAGTTCCTTTTCTATAACGGAATTCAAGTCAGTTGAAAGGAAATTAATTTTGCCAGGTACACACATATATTTTCCTGAATCTCAATGTGAATGTAAAACCTATTTTATTTATGCAATGCTGATTTTATAGACCCATCAAAACGTGCTGGTAAATGATGGATAGTATCAAAGAAATACTGAAAAAGCAAACGTAGGTAACGAACATTAACGCAACAACATACGGCGTTCTTTAGGGATTTTGTCTTTCTCTATTTTATGAGTGTATAAACACCGTTCCAAATTTATACAGTAATGAAATATACCTGAAATGCTTTAATGTAAATGCTGAATAAAAGTTAAACACTAAGCAAGCCAAATTCATTATAAATCAGATAATGTCTTTGCATATTCATGCGTATGCAGCACTGGTGTGTTAATCATATGCCGGCAGGCTTTAAACATGTTGTAAGTAATACAATGCATCTATTGATTTAAACGACTTGGAAATGAAGATATACTTAATGTCTTTTAAATAGGTAGATGTAAATGAATGGAGACAGATACAATATTTCTTTAGCATCTTTTCAACAGAATGTAATCCTCAAAGCCATATTAACATTCCTATCAACGGGGATTTTTATGTGAGTGCACTATTTTTATTGGTCTTTGTATTCCAGTACCTTAAAGTGACACGATTTCAAAAATGCTTTCGCTGGTGCAGGCCAGCTAAAAGATGTTGCATTTCTCACTGCCATACATGAACAGACCAAATGAAACTGAGTTGACCGGCTTCACATGTTTAAAGTTTACACAGCTTCCAAACGGGTCTCAAAGTTTTAAGAAGATTGTAATGATCACACACTAGCATGTGTTTTATGATTCATGACAGCTTTGTAACGTGTCCCTGTAGTTAATATCACTGTTGCTTTTTTCCAGGTTATGATCACCTATAACAATACGTTTTAATTTTGACAAATAATAACGGCGGTGTTATGCATGTGAGAGATGTTTCATTATCTATCCTTTTTAGTATTCTTGTTTTCACTCAGGGGAAACAATTTATACAATTTTCTGTTAAATTTGTATATCGTAATTGATCGATATTAAACATAAAACTATTTATATTTCACAAAAGAGTAAATATTCCGTGTGTGTATCGACCTTATTGTTTTTATTCATTTTAACAAAACTATGTGGATTTATTCTTAATATATAAATAATTGTAATGTAATGCACGCAACTGACATTATTTTCCATCGACAAGTTGGAATTTCGTTAAATAGAACACAATAAAAAAATGAATTTACGCTACCATCGCATGGTTTTGATACTGCTGACATCTCTCAATTAATTTATTTGACTTTCGTTTAACTGGGACAAAACACAAACAAAGTTTAAATATAGACCGATGCGTTAAATGCGTATGTTTCGATGTCAAGATGTCGGCAAATAT
Source organism: Ruditapes philippinarum (assembly GCF_026571515.1). Classification (NCBI taxonomy): domain Eukaryota; kingdom Metazoa; phylum Mollusca; class Bivalvia; order Venerida; family Veneridae; genus Ruditapes; species Ruditapes philippinarum. The sequence continues at coordinate 65,113 of NW_026858264.1, forward strand.
TTATCTAAAGAATGATTAACGAAGTGTAAGTAATTAACTCTGAATTTTATTTCTGTTTGTTTTCAGAGAACAACACTCACAATTTATATATACTCATATGACATGACGAAAACTTGATTGCATTAATTGAAGTAATTCTTTGAAGTGCAATACATGTACAATAAATAAACAAAAGTTTGTTCAGGCCTGCCTTATAAAGATTAAAAATGAAAGGAAACACAACGTTGCTAACGTTATCATAAAGTTTTGTTTTGCTTGAGATTATAATTCCTAAGACAGTTTGAATAATTGTAAATATTTCATACAGTTCTCGCTATGATAATATGAAAATTGTATCAAAGGCCTAGATATTGAATTTAGATAAATTTAAACCAAATAATATACAATATTAGATCAAACAAAAGTTGAGATATTGTTAATAATTACACAAATCATTACCAAATATACCTAAAACTTTCATTTTATTAATAATTGTCAGTAACGATCAACTTTAAACTGCAACATTAACAATATTTTGAACTGTGGCATAAAGGGACCATCAAAATATTTTATCTTCTGTATGCGCACGAGATACCTACAACGTGCGCACCCGATATATACCACGTGCGCACGCGGTAGCTACTACGAGTTCACGTATCAGCTACTACGTGCGCACTTGAGTGATAGTTGTTACGTGCGCACGTAATGATTGACCAACGTAGGGGCTATCGCGTTCGCATGTAGTAGCTACTGCGTGCGTACATAGTAGCTTTCGTGTGCGCACGTGATAGATAAAATATTTCTGATGTTACCTCTATGCCACCTTAATTATGACACACTCAACCTAAGCAAAAGTTTTGTATTTATATTTTGAATCCTAATATTTCTTGCTTGTCATGTTTTATTGATTCACTTGTCTGTTTTTATCAAAAGAATTATAAAAGTAACATAAAGATTTATCATTGACAAACAAAATTGTGTGTATTAGGACAATACAGCAGGCGAATCAATTTAATTTTTAATCAATTTATAAACTAATGCAGATCAGTTAATGTTGTTTCCAAATATTGAATACTTGTAATAAATAGGTCACCGTAAATACCAAGGATCATTACAACTTTAAATATTGAGAGAGCTAAGCAAAATCTGTAAATAATTTATATGTGTCTCGAATTCTAAATCCTTTAATTTAAGGAAATAGACAAAAATTATGTTTGTTTGTTTGTTTGATTTTACGCCTTTTTCAACAGTATTTCAGTTATATAGGCAGGTAGTTTCCTAACCATCGTTCCTGGAGAGTTACACCAGTACTAGACTACCTACCAAAGCATCTCCCAAGGATCGAACCCACTCCAGAGAGGTAACTGGATTAGAAGTCATCGACTCTAACCCCTCGACCACGGAGGCGGTAGACATAAATTAAACTGCGGGAAATAAAAAAAGTACATAAAATAATCACCCAATTATCAGCTTGGAAATTTGACATCCTTTGATGTCGGGGTTGTTACTTTAAAAGCATAGAGTAATTTTCGCTTGGCATTGGCGCCGATATAATTCCAAGAATGTCTGATAAATGTCTGTAAAATAGTATGAGAAGGGTGCTGATTATAATCGGTTGAAAGTTCAGAGGAGAATGTTCAATTGATTAGATCGATTAATCAGAAACTAAAGTAGGGAGAGAGGGAGACAATAACAATATGTAAAGAATTTATAATGACCAATTCAATGTAAGAAAACTTATATAGATACAGTATATTTCAGTATTAAACAGCACACATAGTTAAGATGTAAATATTCATATACAAACACTCTCACTTCGTCCTTGTTTTAATGTCATAGAAAAAATCTTTTTGTGGTTTTTATATTGAGATATATTATAGATATTTATGTATAATAATATATATAGATATTTATATATTATTGTTGTTAATGATGATGAATATTTATGCTTGTCAGATAAATTTATTCATTATGAGGCAACGGCACATATTATACAGGAGAATAAACGAATATACGTGTCCCATTAATATCATCTCTTTATTCTATGCAAGTGAAGGTAAATCACAGTTATACATAATATACGATTCAAACGCCTCAACATAAAATTCAAACTGATCATTTAATTAAAGAAACGCAACATGACGTCACAACATCATCAATCATTTGTGACATGTTATAGATATTTTGAAACTGATAGCAATGCGCTATCTACTATTTCAAGTTAAATAAAGTAGAAAACGTTCATAAAGTAGAAAAGTTCATAATGTTGTCATTGTGGAACAAGTGTTGTGGTTGCATGATACCCCAAATAATGATTGCTTTTTTACATACTCTAATACAAAAATAATTGTTAATTACTTTTGCAAGGACATAAACATCTTCCGCAGACTAAAGTACAATATTAAGAAAAATGGAAAAAAACACATTACTTCAAAATCGAAAATGTTGCAGTCTTTGTGTGAATGACCCTGTTCATTTCTGAAATAAGTAACTGCAATTTACCGTCCGCCCCCTCTCCCAATCACCGGTTTTAATACAACTTAAAATTTAAGCATGACCATGGAGTATTTTTTCTAAAGACATTTAAAATATCCGCATATTTGTTAAGATTATTGACTATATTGTATATTGTTTTCTTAATAAAGCAAAGATAAACATACACTTATAGTTTTAGTGTTTTTGTCTGTCTGTTCTAATTATCCCTATATTGGTTTCGCTCCCTTTGCAGCTCAGTGAATGTATTCCCGATACAGTAAACGATAGTGAAACATTCAACCGATGCGCAGGAGAGTAATTATTGAATTGCTGAATTGCACTCATGTTGTGTCTATTTTTCGATACATTTCCTGGCTTTTATGATAATTTAACACGACCATATTCTTACATAGTTTTCATTTTTTGCGTTTAATCAAATAGTTAAGATCAAGTGAATAACAGACACAATCAAAGCTTTAGTATTCTTTAAAAGCCTTTGAAATGGCATTATGTTTCTTCGTGCAATAATTAAATTATGAAACCTGAACCGTACATGTTAATTAAAACACAAGAAGTGAGGTTTGTTTACAATGTAGGTAAACATTAATTAAATCTTCACACATTCAGGAAAGATATAAAGAAGCTCTTGCTAATTTAAATTAGGAGAACGATCTTTGATGATCAGACACATGGATGCATTTTCAGTGAATGCAGGTTTAAACAAACATTGGATAACAAAGTTGTGGCTTCGATCATTTAAGTATTTAAAATTGTCATAAATTACATAAAGATTGTTTTTTTCGCTCTTGTGCCCTTTTCTTATACTTCGGTGCCCTGCTGGGCTCCTAGCCTGTAGTCTTCAGTTGCTGTTTTTATTGAGGGATGCATTCATTGAATACCACACCACTTCCTTGATGACCTTTGTTCTCGTGTTAGTGAAATAATAACGTAAAAATTATGCAAGCATTTTAATTATCTTCTAAAAAAAAGCCTCTAGCACGTTTTTTAAGTTAGAAATAAAAACTTTTCGGGTCTTAAATTTGTTTTATCAATAAATATAATCAACGAGACTCTTCCATAGAAATATATTATTCGTGTTAACATATATTTGTGAAAACAAAGGCTGTACTGTTTCTTGTAGTTCTATTTCTAATCATCTAACAAAATAACTATATTGCATCGCACAGTATATTCACGACCAATTTAAATGTCGAAATGTGTGCAAATTGAAGATTGGAAAACTACAATTGTCCATTATAACATAATTCTTTGTAGAATTTAAAATTTATCGTATAAATTCTGTCGATCTCATATTGACTTCGGGAAAATGTAAACATCACAGCTCATGTTATTGCATGTCTTGTGCATATCATTCTTGTTTAAGTGTTTAGGTAGTAAATATAAGGATAATTTGTTGAACAGATTTAATCATTTTTGACTATTTTAGATTTTGAAGTATCTGGTAAATTGTCATAGCTTTATTTTTGCAAATGTACTGATAACAAATATCAAAACTGTTAAGTCAACATACTTCTGTTCTTTAATTCACTCGAAGTAAAACTAATAGAATATAATTAAAGTTCTTAATACTTTCTTCATAGTCAGAATTTTCTTAAAAACTTAAAAAAAACTATACATTGTATTTTTGATGGATATTGCTGAAATTATTGACAACTGCAAGAATAAGAGATATGCCATTTTAGGTCAGAACAGTGACACTGATAATTCTTAAATACAGGTTACAAGACAATAGATGATCGTAGATAAATAGCGTGTGTTATAAATATGACTAAATAAGTAACCTTTTAATAAACGATTGTTGACCTTTTAATTTAAGATAAATTGACGTCATAAAGATAAACTGTTTAATTACAATAACAAAATGAAAGTTGTCAAAGAAATGTACTGCTATTGTATTATAAATGTATAATTTCCAGGAGATTACTGTTGTTATTAACAATGCAAATCACTGGATTCTAGTGTGAATAGAAACATGTAAACGTGCACTTTACTGTACGGTCCACGCACTCAATCAAATCGAGCCTGCTATGCTTTCAATTTTGTCGTGTTTTATTTAGTATTATAGGGATTCTGTTTCTTCTTATTATTATTTTATCAGTTTTAGTAACGATCTGTTCTTCTATGTTTCACTGATACATTTGCACTAAAACATTAAATATCGGTCGCTCCTGTAATTAACGTATGTTGATAGGGGTTTTAATTTATTTAGAATACACACAGAATAGCACAACAAATGAACAAACATCACTTCGTAAGTTCGTAAGTTCTTCATTAATTTGACAATGTCGTTTTTGCCTATAATTTATAAAAGAAATTTAAATTCTAAAATATTAGAAGATATGTCTTGATTTATAATTATATAATCTTACAATAAATATGTCAACATATAAGAAAGAAACAAAATCTTTTCATTGCATATAACCAATTATTCAGTAAGCTTATTGTATAGCTTCCTCAAATGAAGGACTATTAAGTCGCTGTCGAATCGAACCAACAGCGGTGAAGATCCATTGAAACCAACGACCTTAACCACTAGGCCAAGGACGTCCCAAGAAATAACAGATTTTTTCCATATTTACAACACACCATTCTCAAGATTAATACATCCTCGAACCATTACCTTTGATTTATCGTATTTAGAGTCTGTTTTACTTTATTTAGCCTCAAACCTTACAGTTAAATTTTGGAAATCCAATCAAATTGCTTACACATTTCAGACTTTTCTTCTTTGATTCAATTTTAAACATAAACGAGCTGTCTGGATTGGAAAGTTTTATGGATTAACATTGTCAAACATTGTAAACAAAATAAGACACCCCTCGAAATTATAAAAAGCATGTTTTACAACAAAATAAAGAAGAGGTTTGTAACGAAAATTGATGTTTTGCTTAATAATAAATTTACGAGAATGAAGGAAACGTAAGATAACATTACTTGAATAATGAGTCAGAGAATTTTTTATGCTAATTTAATTTACAGTCAAATCCTATCCGTATATGCAGAAAGAAATCTGATTACGTTGCTTTGTATCTGACATAAGTTTGCACAATAAGTGATACAAAGAAATATAAATAGAACAGATAACTTATTCAGATAAGTACCTAGTAAAACACATTATATTTACAAATACAATTTGAATACATATATTTTGCGCTATGACTTTATTCAGGGACAATCCTTAATGTAAGAAGAAAAGTAATTCATTTTTGTAACGGAATTCAAAATTCAATTGAAGGCAAGTTTTTGCCAGTTACAAACATATTTTCCTGAATCTAAATATAAAAAAAACCAAGTTTATTTATGCTTTGCTGATTTTATGGACCCATCAAAACGTACTGATGGTTTGTCTTAAACAAATACTGAAAGAAGCAAACGTAGCTGAAGGTCAAAAACACAACATACAGCGTTCTCTAGGGATTTTGTCTTTCTATATTTTATGTGTGTATAAACACCGTTCAAAATTTATACAGTAATGAAATAAACCTGAAATGCTTTATATAAATGAGAAAGGCAGAATAGGCAGAATAAAAGTTAAACACTATGCAAACCAAAGTCATTATAAATCAGATAATGTCTTTGCATATTCATGCGTATGCAGCACTGGTGTGTTAATTATATGCCGATAGGCTTTAAACATGTTGTGAGTAATACAATGCATCTATTGATTAAACCACTTGGTAATGGTAATGAAGATATACTTAATGTCTTTTAAATAGGTATATTTAAATGAATAGAGAAAGATACAATATTTCTTGAGCATCTTTTCAACAGAATGTAATCCTCAAAGCCATATTAACAGACCTATCAACGGGGATCTTTATGTGAGTGCACTATTTTTATTGGTCTTTGTATTCCAGTACCTTAAAGTGACACGATTTCAAAAATGCTTTCGCTGGTGCAGGCCAGCTAAAAGATGTTGATTTCTCACTGCCATACATGAACAGACCAAATGAAACTAAGTTGACCAGCTTCACATGCTTAATGTTTACACAGCTTCCACAGGGGTATCAAAGTTTTAAGTAAGATTGTAATCACACACTACAGGTGTTTTATGCTTCATGACAGCTTGGTAACGTGTCCCTGTAGTTAATATCAGTGTTGCTTTCCAGGTTATTGAATCACCTATAACAATACTTGTTAATTTTGACAAATGATAACGGCGGGGTTATATGCGAAGCATATATGTTGCATTGTTCGTTATTTATCTTTTGTAAATAGTCATTGTTGCCCCTTAGGATTGAGGGATGTGTGAAACCATAATTTTCTGTTAAATTTGTATATTGTAAATGATTGATATTAAACATAAAACTGTTTATATTTCGACTGGGAAGAGTAAATATTCCGTGTGTGTATCGACCTTATCTGGTTTTATTCCATTTTTGAACACAAACTATGTGCGATTTAATTTTAATGATATAAATAACATTTGGTATGCACACGCAAATCGACATTTCCATACGGCAAAGTTAAAAATTTTGTTAAATAGAACACAAAAAATGAATATACGCTACACAATTCGCTGGTTTTAATACTGCTAGAATGAATCTCGTCATTAATTATTTGACTTTCGTTTAACTGGATAAAATCAAACAAAGTTTAAAATTTGAAATCAGGACATAGAACCAATGCGTAAAATGCGTATGTTTTCGATGTAGTGATGTCGAAAAAATATTTACTTCAACGAATGATTAACGGAAGTGTAAGTAATTTAACGTCTGATATTTTATTTATCTGTTTTTTTCAGAGACAACCACCCAAAGTTAAATACCTCATAATGTGATGAAAACTTGATTGCATTGCAAGTAATTCTTTGAAGTGCAATACATGTCCGATCAATAAACAAAAGTTTGTTCAGGCCTGCTCTATACAGGTTGAAAAATGAAAGAAGAAAAAAAACGTTACCTTAAAGTTTTGTTTTGCTTGAGATTAAATTTTCTAAGACAGTTTGAATAATTGTAAATATTTCATACAGTTTTGGCTATGCTTATATGAAAATTGTATCAAGGGCCTAAATATTGAATAATGATAATTTTTAACAAAATATTATACAATATCATGTCAAATATTAGTTAAGATATTGTTTATAATTAAACAAATCATAACCAAATATACCTAAAACTTTCATTTTACGTAGCGATCAACTTTAAACTACAACAATAACAATATTATGTATGGTGGCATAAAGGGGGCATCAGAAATATTTTATCCACTATATGCGCACGTGATACATACAACGTGCGCACGCGATAGATACCAGCTACTACGTGCGCACGTATCAGTTATTAGGTGCGCACGCGAGTGATAGTTATTACGTGCGCACGTAATGATTGACCAACGTAGAGGCTATCGCTTTCGCATGTAGTAGCTATTGCGTGCGCACATAGTAGCTATCGCGTGCGCACGTGATAAATAAAATATTTCTGATGTTTCCTCTATGCCACCTTAATTATGACACACTCAACCTAAGCAAAAGTTTTGTATCTATATTTTGAAACCTAATATTTCTTGCTTGTCGTGTTTTATTGATTCATACACTTGTCTGCTTTTATCAAAAGAATTGAAAAAAGTAGCATAAAGCTTTATCATTGACAAACAAAATTGTGTGTAATAGGACAATACAGCAGGCGAATCAATTTAATTTTAAAATCAATTTATAAACTAATGCAGATCAGTTAAGGTTGTTTCTAAATATTGAATACTTGTAATAAATAGGTCACCGTAAATACCAAGGATCATTACAACTTTAAATATTGAGAGAGCTAAGCAAAATCTGTAAATAATTTATATGTGTCTCGAATTCTAAATCCTTTAATTTAAGGAAATAGACATAAATTAAACTGCGGGAAATAAAAAGTACATAAAATAATCACCCAATTATCAGCTTGGAAATTTGACATCCTTTGATGTCGGGGTTGTTACTTTGAAAGCATAAAGCAATTTTCGCTTGGCATTGGCGCCGATATAATTCCCAGAATGTCTGATAAATGTCTATTAAATAATAGTATGAGAATGCCTGATTAATAATACGGTGAAAGTTCAAAAATATTTTCAATTGATTAAGGATCGAATTAAATCAGAAAGTACTTATACCGTTTTATTCTCGTTTCAACTATTCTTGGAAAATGTCAATAAGAAAATGATATTTCATAATATCATTATAATTATGAACATTGCAAAATCAATTATATAAATACTACTTTTCAATAATGATGTAAATATGTGTGCATACAGCGGAGTGATCATGGCTTAAACAGTAGGTATTAAAGCGACTTCATTTATGTATTTTTGACATGATAGGACTTGAAGTATTTTTCGAAATTTGTTAAAGGTCTTTACTAAGAACGTGCTAAATTCCAGGTCATTAGATCTCTCCAGGTTTTCTAGAAATTTAATCGTGCAAAATTACATAAAACTGAAAATCGATTAAACCCTTTTAACACAAATTGGGCTAAGAACCGCAATAAATATAGATTTTTAATTTAATTCTGTGTATGTATCTTTATTATTTTTGTGATATTTTTCCTTTTGATTTTCCAAGTCGATCTTTGTAACATTTTTAAATGTTATAGTTCTTATCTTTATGGCCTAAGTGAAGCTCCTTTAAAAATTAAATTTGTGTTTTATCAAGTTTTCTTATTTGTGCTCGTCTAACATTAAATTGCCATACATTTTAGTACATTAACACACTGATGCCAGATTATCAATTATCTGGAGCCAATAGTATGAGAAAAGTTTATAAACAACATTATCTTTGATATTTTGCCTATAAAATGCAAGGCCCCTTTATTCGGGATCTTTACTATCACTTCCCTTAAGGCATGGCATTTGATTATGTAATCATTTATATGTCAACTGTACAATAATTGGTTTAAGATTATGTTGTAATACCGCCGTCTTCAGTTGTACAACATCGAGCAAGATTTACATCAACCGACATAATATTGGATATTGATATATGTTATACATCGTGTTATATAGTATCGCTGTGATGAAATAAAACAAAAATGACTTGATCCTTAATTGATTATATTGTTCCCTTGCAATACTTAAATAATATACACAACTTTAAAATATTTAACATCATATAAACGTAATTTTAGGGATATTTATTCTGTATATGTTGGCGTATGCTTTGTTTTGTTTGTTTGTTTGGATTTTTACAGCACGTCAACACATAACTGGCCTTATCGTACCGAATGCTATAATAGGCTTAAAATGTTATGTAAAACTTTTGTAAATGACAATAAAAATGAGCCATTAGATCTTAGAATACAAGTTTATCTCTTTCAAATAATCAATGATGTTTTTATGGAATTGTACTAAAGAGTTCTTTAAGTGAGTTTACACACTAAAATTTATTACGGACTTGTGAAAAATCATGATATTCAAGAAGAAAATGCTTGACAGAAAAAATTTCATTACAAGCTACACAGAAAGAGGCATTGTCATTCGTGAGGAGATAAGAGTGGGTAATTTAAGTGTGTGCAATTCGGCATCGAAGAAGAACTGTTTGATCATGGCGTTTTGACAGAGATAGAGATGGTGACACATCAAGAGATGGGTTTATATCGTGAAGTTTATTTAGGTTGGCGTATGCAAAAAGGAAAACATTTTGACCAATACTTAAGTGTTTATTTATATGATGAATGATAGAAATTTCATTTTATTATGTGCTACACTAACATATTTTGTAATATCAGATCGTTTATCTCACATTTATCAATAACTTCCATATATAATTCTTCCGCGGTTTATTGTTATATCTGGTACTAAATATTATCAACGTAAATATGCAATATGTAAAGAACTTCCATACTTAATAGACCAATTCAATGTAAGAAAACTTTTGCATTTTCAGTATAATTATGATTAAACAGCACACATAGTTTAGAATAAAATGTAATATTCATATACAAACACATCTCACCTTCTCCTTTGTTTTAATGTTCATTTCGTTTTTCCTCTTTTTGTGTTTTTGTTTGCTTGTTTGTGTGTGCGTTTTATGTGTGTGTGTGATTTTTGTTTGTTTGTTTGTTGTTGTTAATGATGATGATATTTATGCTTGCAGAATTAATTTATTATTATCGGCAATATTTATACAGGAATAACGAATAACGTGTCCATTAAACATTCATTTCAGCAAGTGAAGGTAATCACAGTTATCATAATATACGATTCAAACGCCTCAACATAAAATTCAAACTGATCATTTAATTAAAGAAACGCAACATGACGTCACAACATCATCAATCATTTGTGACATGTTATAGATATTTTGAAACTGATGGCAATGCGCTATCTAACATTTCAAGTTAAATCAAGTAGAAACCTCATTAAGTTCATAATGTTGTCATTGTGGAACAAGTGTTGTGGTTGCATGATAACCTAATAATTTTTGCTTATTTACATACTATAATACGAAAATGATGGTTAATGTCTTTTGCAAGGACATAAACATCTTCAGACTAAAGAACAATTTTAAGAAAAATTGGAAAAAACAACACATTCTTTCAAAATCGTAAATGTTGCAGGCTTTATGTGTATGAGCCTATTCATTTCTGCAATGTACTGACCGTCCCCTATCCCCCTTAGTAAACTTAACACTTAAACATTACCATGGAGTTTTTTCTTAAGTTATCAAAAATATCCGCATATTTGTTATATTAAGATTATTGACTACATTGTATTTTTTTCTCTTAATATAGCAAAGATAGCAGGAGAGTAATTATTGAATTGCCGAATTGCACTCATGTTGTGTCTATTTTTCAATACATTTCCTGCCTTTAATGATAATTTAACACGATCATATTCTTTATTCACGATGAAACATAGCTTGCCATTTTTGCGTTTAATTAAATAATTAAGATCAAGTAAATAACAGACACAATCAAAGCTTTAGTATTCTTTAAAAACCTTTGAAATGACATTATGTTCTTCGTGCAATAATTAAATTATGAAACCTGAACCGTACATGTTAATTAAAACACACGAAGTAAGGTTTGTTTACAATGTAGGTAAACATTAATTAAATCTTCACACATTCAGGAAAGATATAAAGAAGCTCTTGCTAATTCAAATTAGGAGAACGCTCTTAGATGATCAGACACATGGATGCATTTTCAGTGAATGCAGGTTTAAACAAACATTGGTTAACAAAGTTGTGGCTTCGATCATTTAAGTATTTAAAATTGTCATAAAACAAAAAAATAAGTTTTTTTTGCGCTCTTGTGCCCTTTTCTTTATTTCGGTGATTGCTGATAGTCTGCTGTTGCTGGTTTTTATAAGGGATGCATTTATTGAATACCGCACCACTTCCTTGATGACCTTTGTTCTCGTGTTAGTGAACACACACATTTGTTACCAATAACGTAAAAATCATGCAAGTATTTTAATTATCTTCTGAAAAAAGCCTCTAGCACGTATTTTAAGTTAGAAATAAAATCTTATTGAGGTCTTAAATTTGTTTTCGCATTTTAACAGTAACATTCAGAATTGTTGATGTATAAGTACAAGCATATAAAAATGACTATAATCTTTCTATGCAATATTTCATTCTAACATGTTAAGAATTTCTGTGAACATCAATTCATTTATTATTGCACATCAACAGCAAAGTTTGATTGCATCTTTTATAATCAACGAGACTCTTCCATAGAAATATATAATTCGGGGTAACACATATGTGTGAAAGGCAGTACTGTTTCTTGTAGTCCTATTTCTATTCATCTAACAAAATAACTATATCGCTTCGTACAGTAAATTTACGACCAATTTAAATATCGAAATGTGTGAAAATTGAAGATTTGAAAACTACAATTGTCTATTATTACATAACTTTCTGTAGAATTTAAAATTTATCGTATACATCTGTCGATCTCATATTGACTTCAGGAAAATGTAAACATCACAGCTCATGTTTTTGCATGTCTAATGCATATTATTCTTGTTTAAGTTTTTTAGTGGTAAATGTTAGGATAATTTGTTGTACAGATATTATCATTTTTGACTATTTTAGATTTTGAAGCATCTGGTAAATTGTCATAGCTTTATTTTTGCAAATGTACTGATAACAAATATCAAAACTGTTAAGTCAACATACTTCTGTTCTTTAATTCACTCGAGGTAAAACTAATAGAATATAATTATAGTTCTTAATACTTTCTTCATAGTCAGAATTTTCTCCAAAACTTAAGAAAACTATACATTGTATTTCTGATGGATATTGCTGAAATTATGGACAACTGCAAGAATAAGAGATATGCCATTTAAGGTTAGAACAGTGACACTGATAATTCTTAAATATCGGATACAGGACGATAGACTATCGTACATACTGTTTTATGAAAATGACTAATTAAGTAAGCTTTAAATAAACGATTGTTGACCTTTTAATCTAAGACAAATTGACGTCATAAAGGTGAACCGTTTAATTACTGACATGTATTTAGATCAATAACAAAATGAAAGTTGTCAAAGAAATGTACGGTAATTGTATTATAAATGTATAATTCCAGGAGATTACTGTTGTCATTAACAATGCAAATCACTGGGCTCTAGTGTGAATAGAAGCATGTAAACGTGCACTTTACTGTACGGTCCACGCACTCAATCAAATCGAGCCTGCTATGCTTTCAATTTTGTCGTGTTTTATTTAGTATTATAGGGATTCTGTTTTTTATTCTTATTATTTTATCAGTTTTAGTAACGATCTGTTCTTCTATGTTTCACTGATACATTTGCACTAAAAAATTAAATATCGGTCGCTCCTGTAATTAACGTATGATGATGGTGGTTTCAATTTATTTAGAATACACACATAATAGCAAAACAAATGAACAAACATCACTTCATAAGTTCTTCATTAATTTGACAATGAAAGGAATTTAAATGCAAAAATATTAGAAGATATGTCCTGATTTAAAATGATATAATCTTACAACATATAAGAAAGAAACAAAATCTTTCCATTGCATATAACCAATTATAGTCCTTCATTTGAGGAAGCCTTCTTCAAATGAAGGACTCTTAAGTCCCTGTCGAATCGAACCACTAGCGGTGAAGATCCATTAAAATCAACAACCTTAACCACTAGGCCAAGGAGGTCCCAAGAAACCTTACAGTTAATTCTGGACAATTAATAAATTTGACTTTCGTTTCACTGGGACAAAACACAAACAAAGTTTAAATTTGAAATCAGGACATAGACCAATGCGTAAAATGTGTACGTTTCGATGTAGTGATGTCGAAAAATATTTATCTAATGAATGATTAACGAAGTGTAAGTAATTAACTCTGATTTTTTTTATCTGTTTAGTTTCAGAGAACAACACTCACAAGTTATATACTCATATTCACATGATGAAAACTTGATTGCATTACAAGTAATTCTTTGAAGTGCAATACATGTCCGATCAATAAACAAAAGTTTGTTCAGGCCTGTCTTATAAAGATTGAAAATGAAAGAAGAAAAAAACAACGTTACTAACATCTCGTTCCAAAATAAAAAGGGATTGTCCAATCAGTCCCTCTTTTTAGCCTAAAAAAGGGTTTTTTGTGTAAATATTGGAGTTATTTTATCTTAAAGTTTTGTTTTGCTTGAGATTATAATTCCTAAGACAGTTTGAATAATTATTAATATTTCAGACAGTTTTTGCTATGATTATATGAAAATTGTATCAAAGGCCTAAATATTGAATTAAGATAAATTTAAACAAAATATTATACATTTTCAGTTAAATAGAAGTTAAGATATTGTTAATAATTACACAAATCATTACCAAATATACCTAAAACTTTCATTTTATTAATAATTGTCAGTAACGATAAACTTTAAACTGCAACAATAACAATATTATGTACGGTGGCATAAAGGGGCCATCAAAAATATTTTATCTTCTGTATGCGCACGCAATACCTACAACGTGCGCACCCATAGATACATGTACCATGTGCGTACGCGATAGCTACTACGAGCGCACGTATCAGCTACAACGTGCGCACTTGAGTGATAATTGTTACGTGCGCACGTAATGATTGACCAACGTAGGGGCTATAGCGTTCGCATGTAGTAGCTATTGCGTGCGCACATAGTAGCTATCGCGTGCGCACGTGATAGATAAATATTTCTGATGTTACCTCTATGCCACCTTAATTAAGCAAAAGTTTTGTATTATTTATATTTTGAATCCTAATATCTTGCTTTGCAAGTTTTTATTGATTGCTACACTTGTCTGTTTTTATCAAAAGAATTGAAAAAATAGCATATAGATCTATCATTGACAAACAAAATTTTGTCTAATAAGACAATACAACAAGCGAATCAATTTAATTCTTAATCACTTGATAAACTAATGCAGATCAGTTAAGGTTATTTTCAAATATTGAACACTTGTAATAAATAGGTTACCGTAAATATAACTACCAAGCATCAGTACAACTTTAAATATTATGAGAGAGCTTAGCAAAATTTGTAAATAATTTATATGTGTCTCGATTCTAAATCCTTTAACTTAGGGAAAAGACATAAATTAAACTGTGGGAAATAAAAAAAAAGTACATAAAATAATCACCCAATTATCAGCTTGGAAATTTGACATCCTTTGATGTCGGCGTTGTTACTTTGAAAGCATAGAGCAATTTTCGCTTGGCATTGGCGCCGATATAATTCCCAGAATGTCTGATAAATGTCTGGTAAATAATAGTATGAGAATGCCTGATTAATAATACGGTGAAAGTTCAAAATATTTTCAATTGATTAAGGATCGAATTAAATCAGAAAGTACTTATACCGCTTTATTCTCGTTTCAACTATTCTTGGAAAATGTAAATAAGTAAATGATATTTCATAAAATGATCATTATAATTATGAACATTGCAAAATTAATTAAATAGTTACTCCTTTTCAATAATGATGTAAATATGTGTGCATACAGCGATGTAATCTTGGCTTAAACAGTAGGTATATAGGGAACTCCACTTACGTATTTTTGACATGATAGGACTTGAATTATTTTTCAAAAATTTGCTAATGGTCTTTAATAAGAATGTGTTAAATTCCAGGTAATTTGCTCTCTCCAGATTTTCCGGAAGTTTTATCGTGCATAATTACCTAAATTCAACTTCAACTTCAAAATTTTATTGCATTAAACAAATACATGTTTATAGCAAGTACAAAATATATAAACACAAACAACACAAGTACATGGATTTTTTCAGAAGAGCCTTACAATCATATGAATAAAATACAGATCACATTTGATAGGATTAATTTCTTAAAGTGTTAGCATGATATATAAATTTGCTTAAACCATTAATTACAGTTAACGATGATTCAGACATTAAATTGATAAACTTTTGCTTAGTCGGCCATGTGTAGTAATACCGTTTATGATACTTTTTTCTCAAATCGGAGAACTTCGGGCAAATAAGTAAAAAATGATATTCATTCTCTATTTGAATAAATTGACAATTTTCACGAAAACGTTCATTTCTTGGAATATTACGATATCTTCCATATTCTATAGCTAAATTGTGTGACGATGTTCTGAATCTAGATAAGGCTATTCTATACTTTGGTTCTTTAATTACACTTAAGTATTTTTCTAAATCAAAAGTATGTTTAAATAAACTGTATGTATCAAGACGAGGTGAATTATTTATCAAGGTATACCATTTTTCGTAATACAAACTAAGAATTCTGAATTTAATTGCTTTAAAATCTACCTGTATGTTATATTGGTTTTCCCATACAAATATTAATCCAGATTCATCTAATATTAGTTTAATAGCGTAAGCCCAATTTTTACCATTATAAGATTGTCCTTTGTCAGCATCAATTCTTAACATAGAATATGTTTAAAAAGCATAGTACTTTCTTGAAGCGATAATAACTCACTAGTAATCCAATATTTAATCATAATTATTTTCCGTTGAATATACATAGGTGTTCGACGAATTTCGCCATATATCGCTTCTCGGTTTGTGAATAATTTAGTCCCTAAAACTTTTCTACAAAATTTACAATGAATAACTTCGACAGCGGGTGCGATGTGTGATCCCCATACCTCCGCCGCGTAATTTAAAGTTGATGATACGAGAGAATCAAACAATTTTATTTGCTGTGAAACGGGTAAATCTACTTGATTAAAGATAATAAACAAATTATGAAGAGCGAAAGACGCATGTTGTGCTATACGTTCCTGCGTTCTATTCCATTGTCCGTTTTTGAATAGATGTACACCTAGATATTTAAAGGATTTGACAACTTCGATTTTTGTGTTATATAAGTAAAAATCATAATTTGTGTGACGACCGTTTTCGAAAATCATTATTTTTGTTTTATTAACATTAAGTTTCAAATTGTAATTATTACAGTATAATTCTATATCGTTTAATAATGATTGTAATGTTTTAGGGTTTTTAGAAAAAATCGCAGCGTCATCTTCGAACAATAATAGAAATATTTGCATATCACCAAGATTAATTATTCCGTCTAAATTATTCCGTGTACTTTCCAAAATATCATTAAGGAAAAATAGACACAATAAACTGCTTGACGGGTCTCCCTGTTTAACTCCAACGTATGAATTTATTGGAGTTGACTTGACATTATTATAACGAACGGAAGATTTAACAGAGGTATACATAGACCTTAAGGCAACAATAAATTTAGAACTTACATTAGAATTCAAAAGTTTTTGCCATAGTAGTACATGGTCAATTCTATCAAACATCTTTTCCCAGTCGAGAAAAGCAACGAACAATTTTTCTTTATTTGATATAGTTTTTGCAATAAGTGAATAGAGTACAAAAATACAATCGATAGTGGATTTATTCTGTTGAAACCCGTATTGATTGTCTATTAATTTTTCATGCTTTTTGGCCCATTTAGTTAACCTACTTACTAAGAGTTTTGAGTAAATTTTCGACAAAATGTTATTAAGTGTGATGCCCCTAAAATTTTTGACTTCTTGACTTCCGCCTTTAAATATGGGTATAAGTAGCCCTTCAGTCCAGTTTTCTGGAAAATATCCGTGTTGGAATATTTTATTGTAAAGTTTTAATAAAAAAGGTGAAATAAGTTCGAATGATGTTTTAAATATTTCTGCTATAAGGTTGTCCATTCCTGGACTTTTAGAATTATTCTGGGCAAAAACTGCGTTTCTTACTTCCGATTCTGTGAATTCAATATCCAAATCTTCATCTTGGATATAGTTTTCCTGACTTTCATTTTCATTAAAATTATTTTCATTCGATTCGGGTCGTTCACCATATAGTTTGTTGAAATGTTCAAATAAATCTTGAAACTGTACATTTACGGGATCAGATGACATCTTTTTATATTGCAAATTAATGTTTCTCCAAAAAGATTTTGGATTACTTTTAGCGAGCTCTGCAATACGATTGCCCTCTAAACGTTTATTTTTTATTTTTTGTTTACGTTTTATTTGTATATATAATCGTTTTTTATCTAAAAACTCTAATTTATTTTCAGAGTTCCTGTTTCGTAAATATTTATTTCTTGATTTATTAAATTCTCTTCGCGCTTGAAGACATTCGGTATTAAACCATTTATTTTTATTTGAATTAACTTTCCGTTTGTTTTTAGGTAACTTATATTTACCAAATATACTAAACGCATTGTCCCATAATAGTGAAGTAAATAATTGTAGTGACTCTTCAACTGATTCAATATTGTCGCTTAAATTTAAAGTGATACGATTTAATTCGGTTGAATGACTCAACATATTGTCATAGAACTCATTTGCGCGCGAATAATCCCATGAAATGACTGGTTCGCCTTGCGTCGATATTTGGTCACGTGCTTCGAATGAATATTTACAATTTAAGCAAAAGTGAATAGCGCAGTGATCAGAAAATTCATTCGGTGACTGAATTTCAAAATTTGAGATATGCTCGAAATCATTGTAGTTCGCTAGAACATAATCTATTACCGTTGCTGCAGTATTATTAATAAAAGTAAATTCCCCAATACCGTTATCATGTTTTAACCTGCCGTTTGCTATAACGATATTTGTAGATTTACAAAGGTTTATAAGTCGTTTTTCATGAATATCAAGAACTTTATCTTTGTTTTTTCTTTCTGGTATATTTACATTGCTTTCTAAGTCATAATTTGAATCTAAAAACCTATCGTAAATGATAAAATCGCGCTCGTTTGCAGTTCTAGAGTTAAGATCTCCATTTATAAATACTTTTCCTAATAATTTGTATTTCTCAATACCTGATTCTATTAAATCAAAAATATTTACATCATTATGCCTAATAACATTTGATGTATATGGAGGAATATATGTACTACAAATAAAAACATCATTATTAAAGTGAAATAATGTTTTACATATTTTAGTCCAAATAATACCACATTGGTGACTTTCGACAACAGAAATTTTGTCCTTTAAATTTGATTTATAATACAATGATATGCCACCTGAATAGCGTCCCTTTGTAGTATTTGGGGATTTGTTTCCATATAAATGAAATGCACTATATCCGTTTATGTCTAAATTGTAACATGTGTTTTTTGAGATCCAAGTTTCTGATAATATGATGATATCATATGACTGAATATTATTCAAAAAGTCTAAATCCGAAATTTTCCTTGAAAGTCCATTTATGTTCCAACTTAAGATACTTAGCTCCTCTCGACTCCTCTATGCACTAATATGGGAAGATTTATAGATTACACCGTTAACATACAAATTTTCACCGACAAATTTCACTTTATTTCCTTTTGATTTCTCTGCTTGATAAACTGTTGACAATTTCTGTCTAGCCTCCCTCCATTCTTTTGGAATCTGAGCTGATACTCCACATTTGATCTCTTTAAGTTTGAAAAAATCTGAAAATCGATTTAACCCTTTTAACACAAATCGGGCTGGAACCGCAATAAATACAGATTTTCAATTTAATTCTGCATATGTATCTTTATTTTTTTGTGATATTTTTCGTTTTAATTTCCCCTAATTGATTTTGTTACATTTTTAAATTTGTATATTTTTAAGCTTTATTGCCTTGGTGAAGCTCCTTTAAGAATTAGAATTGTGTTTTATCAAGTTTTCTTATTTGTGCTCGTCTAAAATTAAATTGCCATACAATTTCGTACATTTACACATTATGCCAGATTATCAATTATCTGGAGCCAAAGAGTATGAGAAAAGTTTATAAACAACATTATCTTTGATATTTTGCCTATAAAATGCAAGGCCCCTTTATTCGGGATCTTTACTATCACTTCCCTTAGGGCATGGTATTTGATTATGTAATTATTTATATGTCAACTGTACAATAATTGGTTTAAGAATATGTTGTTTCATGTATACTGCCGTCTCCAGTTGTGTAGCTGTGTTAAAATGATAAAAATAAACTAGATCCCTAATTGATTATATTGTTCTCTTGCAATACTAAAATAATATACCCAACTTTAAAATATCTAACACCGAATATTTATATGATGAATGATAGAAATTTGTTCTAGAGCATTTTTAATATGTGCTACACTAAAATATTTTGTAATATCAGATCGTTTATCACACATTTATCAAGAACCTCTATGTATAATTCTTCCGCGGTTTATTGTTATGTCTGGTACTAAATATTATCGACGTAAATATGCAATATGTAAAGAATTTCAATACTTCCATAATAGACCAGTTCAATGTAAGAAAACTTTTGCATTTTCAGTATATGATTAAACAGCACACCTAATTTAGAATACAATGCAATATTCATATACAAACACATCTCACCTTCTCCTTTGTTTTAATGTTCATGTCGTTTTTCCTCTTTTTGTGTTTTTGTTTGCTTGTTTGTGTGTGCGTTTTTATGCGTGTGTGTGATTTTTGATTGTTTGTTTGTTGTTGTTAATGATTGTTTGTTTGTTGTTGTTGATGATGAAAATGATATTTATGCTTGCAGAATTAATATATTATTATCGGAATATCGAAGAGTGTCAATTAAACATTCATTTCAGCAAGTGAAAGCAATCACAGTTATCATCAATATATCAATATACGATTCAAACGCCTCAAAATAAAACTCAAACTGATCATTTAATTAAAGAAACGCAACATGACGTCACAACATCATCAATCATTTGTGACATGTTATAGATGTGTTGAAACTGATGGCAATGCGCTATCTACAATTCTAAGTTAAATCAAGTAGAAACCTCATTAAGTTCATAATGTTGTCATTGTGGAACAAGTGTTGTGGTTGCATGATACCCCTATACTTCTTGCTTTTTTACATACTTTAATACGAAAATAATGGTTAATTTCTTTTGCAAGGACATAAACATCTTCTGCAGACTAAAGTTAAATATTAAGAAAAATGGAAAAAAACAACACATTCCTACAAAATCGAAAATGTTGCAGGCTTTGTGTGAATGAGCCTGCTTTTTTTAAAATAAGTACTTGCAGTTTACCTTCCGCCCCCCTCTCAATCACCGGTTTTAATACAACTTAAAATTTAAGCATGACCATGGAGTATTTTTTCTAAAGGCATTAAAAATATCCGCATATTTGTTAAGTTTATTGACTACATTGTATAATGTTTTCTTAATAAAGCAAAGATAAAGTTTATCATAAACTTATAGTTTTAGTGTTTTTGTCTGTTCTAATTATCTCTATATTAACCTGCGCTAAATATTCGTTTCGCTCCCTTTGCAGTTCAACAATAGTGAAACATTCGACCGATGCGCAGGAAAGTAATTATTGAATTGCTGAATTGCACTCATGTTGTTTCTATTTTTCGATACATTTCCTGGCTTTTATGATAATTTATCACGACCATATTCTTTATTCACGATTTAACATATTTTGCAATTTTTGCGTTTAAATAGTTAAAATAAAATACATAACAAACACAATTAAAGCTTTAATATTCTTTAAAAACCTTTGAAATGGCATTATGTTTTTTCGTGCAATAATTAAATTATGAAACCTAAACCGTACGTGTTAATTAAAACACAAGAAGTGGGGTTTGTTTACAATGTATGTAAACATTAATTAAATCTTCACACATTCAGGAAAGATATAAAAGAGACTCTTGCTAATTCAAATCACGAGAACGCTCTTTGATGATTATACACATGGATGCATTTTCAGTGAGTGCAGAATGAAACAGACATTAGATAACAAAGTTGTGACTTCGATCGTTTAAGTATCTAAATTGTTTTAAATTACTAAAAGTTTTTTTATAGCGCTCTTGTGCCCTCTTCTTTTATTTCGGTGCCCCTCTGGGCTCCTAGCCTGTAGTCTTCTGTTGCTGGTCTTTTTATGAGGGATGCATTCATTGAATACCACACCACTTCCTTAATGACCTTTGTTCTCGTGTTAGTCAACACACACATTTGTTACTAATAACGTAAAAATTATGCAAGCATTCTTATTATCTTCTGACAAAGTCTCTAACACATGATTTAAGTAATAGAATCGTATTGGGGTCTTAAATTTGTTTTCACATTTGAACAGTATTTAAATGCAGAACAATCAGAATAAATGTCGATATATAAGTACAATCATCTAAAAATAACTATAACTTCATTATTCAGTATTACAAATTTCATTCTGACATGAATGGAACTTTTGTGAACATCACTTCATTTATTATTGTACATCAACAGCAAAGTTTGACTGAGGCTCTTCCATAGAATTAAATAAATCTGGGTAACACATATGTATGAAAGGCAGTACTGTTTTTTGTAGTCCTATTTCTATTCATCTAAAAATGACAATATTACATCTTACAGTGTATTTACGACCAATTTACGTATCAAAATTTGTGAACACGATTGGAAAGCTACAATTGTCCATTATTACATAATTTTCTGTAGAGTTTGAAACTGATCGTATACATCTGTCGATCTCATCATGACTATAGGAAAATGTAAACATCACAGTTCATCTTATAGCATACATTCATTGTAATGCATATCATTATTGTATAAGATTTAAGTGGTAAATGTAAGGGATAATTCGTTGTATAGTTTTTCCCTTTTTGAATATTTTAGATTCTGTACAATCAAGTAAATCGCCATAGCTTTATATTTTGCATATGCACTGTTATAAAATATCAAACTGTTAAAGTCAACAATTTTCTGTTCCTTAATTCTCTCGAGGTAAAACTATTAAAATATAATTATAGTTCTTGATACGTTCTTCATATGCTGTCGGGATTTTCTCCTAAACTCAACAAAACTATACATGTATTTCTGGTGGATATTGCTGAAATTCAGGACAGGTATCAGAA
This sequence comes from Ruditapes philippinarum, assembly GCF_026571515.1. Taxonomy (NCBI): domain Eukaryota; kingdom Metazoa; phylum Mollusca; class Bivalvia; order Venerida; family Veneridae; genus Ruditapes; species Ruditapes philippinarum. Next base: position 87,859 of record NW_026858264.1, read on the forward strand.
TAAGAAATATGTCATTTTAGGTTGGGACAGTGACACATAAATTCTTAAACAACGGTTACCGGACAAAAGATTGTCGTAGATACATAGCATGTGCTATGAAAATGACTAATTAAGGGATTTTAAATAATCGGTTGTTGACCTGTTAATGTAAGATAAATTGACGTCATTTAGATGAACCATTATTGTTTAATTTATGACATTTATTATGATCAATAACGAAATGTCAGTTGTCAAAGAAATGTAATTTCATTGTATTATAAATGTATGATTTTCAGGAGATAATTGTTGTTTTTACATGTTACAACGAAAATCAATTGGCTCTCACATAAAACTACTAGCAGTGTTTCACATGTATGAAACGACGTGTGAACAATGGATTATATTTTTTCCTTCATTTGATTAAAATCGCAATATGTAATTTCCGTTATGCTAACTTTCACATTCACAAATAATACAATCAGATATTAAACATCGTTCGTACTGTCACTGAAAGTATTTCGCATGTAAAAAAGCTAATGTGAGGCACAGTCCTTAATATGAATTTTATACTTTTTAATTTTGATAAAAATCATATTGCGTAATTGATATTATGTTAACATAATAACATTCACAGATACTACAATCAGAATATGACCACATCTTTCACTTAAATAAGAGAAATAAATAAAAATGCTCAAAAATTAGATGAAGATATGTTTTGATTTAAAATGATACAACCTTATAAAAAATATATATTAAACATATTATTACATTAAACTGACAGAAACGACATATTTGCATTGCATATAACCTATTAACATGATAATGGCCATACACTTTTAAAAATATTAACAAAGATCAACAAGGAAAGTGTGACATTCAATGGACACATCGCTTTTTAAGTATTGATGCGTTGAACGTATTAAGTATGCGTTTACATCACAGTGGTGACATTTCTCCCTTAGTTATGGATGATAAATATATGTCAAAAAGTCAAAATATTTTAAGTTCTTCTAGCTTTAAATATTATAATTTGAATAATGATGTGTTTATCTGATATATACTGACATTCCATTTAAATAACATAAAAACAAATCAACTAAGATCTGTGATAAACATTTCATGATATAAAATTGAATACTGGAAGTTTTCCGGCAATAAAAATAATTTTTACATCTCCTTCCTGTTGTTGTTCTTTGCTGATACCCATTTACTTCAGTATTAGAGAAATCGTGAAACGAACTGCAATGGAATTTTATTTCTACAAGTACAATCCAATTTGTATCAAAATGTTTGAAGCGACTAGAAATATAATTCAAGCTGTTGATACAATATAAACAAAAGCAACATGACGTCATAAACATCATCAATCATTTTGGACATGCTTTAGATATGCTGAAACAAATTGAATGTTAAATCTACATATCTACTATTCCAAATAAAATCAAGTATAAACTCATCATGGTCATTACGTTGTCTTTGCAGAACAATCATTCTTTGTTAATGATATATTCATGATGAAACGTAGAAACAAAATTCTGACCTGTTTCGTTGCGGGGCAAAAACTACACAGGCTCAAACGACGAAGTCTTATTTTGACTCACGTTATTGTTTGGAACAGAAATTTAACTAAAATTATGTTATTCTTTCTTGATAATCATTCAAAATTATAGATAAATATCAAGATTATATTAAAAAAATAATGTTTACTTGCTGTTGTTGTTTTTTTTCCATTATCATGACATTGTGATCATTTTCTTTCCTTTTCTTACTTCGTATCAATACATACGATTTTGCAAAACAAGGTTGAAACTTTTCCAATCTTGAGTTTAGTTTTCTGTTAAGGACTTAAACACAAATATCTTCATGCAATAATTACATATGAAGAAAACAGAAATTAAATGAGTATGTTAATTGGAATACAGAAGTTTGTTTTTACAAAAAATGTAAATATTAATTAAGACTTCACACAGTTCGTTCATGTTTCAAAAAAGCTCTCGCCAATTTAAATTAGAAGATGCATCTTAAATACACAGGCAATTAGGTGTAATAACTGTATTTGTAGGCTGACATAACTAGCTTACACACATTTCACATTTTTGCCTTTACTGCTAATTTCAATAAACAGTTTCATTTTTAGCAAAAGGAATACAAACTGAAGAATTATCACACAAGTAAGCTTCTTTGAAAAGAAGCATACGAGAAAAGTTGTTGTTGGTCTATGATCAACAAGTGCTCACTGTTAGTGTGTAAGTAGGTTATCAAATATTTTACTATGGTGACACAAAGAATGTACGATATAAAATGACATTATATTTTTATTTGAGTCATGGACGTGTTCTTATAGTAAAATTGAGTTGGCTGGTTATTCATGTCACAATTTTAACAGAAAATTTCAACATAGACAGGCAAGGAGAAATAGTGGTGGTGTTGTGCTATACTATAAGGACTCGGTTAAAGATGGCATTGAAATTTTGAAAAATAGGCATGATTCTATGATTTGGTTAAAACTTGACATACGTTTTTTAAAACGAATAATGACATGTACATTTGTGGAATCTATTTATGGCCTGAAGGTTCGCCAGCATATA
>NW_026858265.1:0-176166 GCF_026571515.1 Ruditapes philippinarum
AAAGTTCGCCATCATGATTCCAACCTGTAGACAGGAGGAGGTGACTGTATCAAGCATTTTAGAATAATTTTTTTACTTAGTATTTACGTTATAAAGTTTTGTAATACCTCAATATTTTCAAAGTCCATTCACATATGGCTTTGAAACTTTGTGTGCACTTATTCACCAGCATGACCCTTACCTGTAGACAGGAGGCAGGTAACTGTACTAAGCATTTTGACAAAAATTATGCCCCTTTTTTCGACTTAGAATTTACATTTAACTTTGCATATTACCTCAGATATTTTCAAATTCTATTGACATTTAGCTTTGAAAACAAGTTGAAATTTTATACTCTTCTTTGAGAGCATAATAGGACTCTCTTCAAGGTGTACTGTAACATGGTTTTAAAGGAAAATTATTCCCTTGTTAACTAAGAAAATTTTACATTATCGAGGCCTTTTTACTGTCAAGCACTAATAATAGTCCAGCATTGCTTCCCTACCTACAGTTCTTGTTTCTAATTGTTTAGGTATTAAGTAAACCAGTTATACAGCAGATAGATATATATATATATTATATATTATATGGAAATTAACACTTGATCAAACAATAACATACAGGCAAAAATACTGAGTTTCTGCTAAAATTAACATGGTTTTCTATCATTAGTCAAGTGTACAGAACCTGTATGTAATATCTTAAATGAAAGATTTTTTAAAAGTAAATAATAGACATTGTAATTTTATTGAAAATTAATTTATCTCTGCTGCTTTGTTAGCTGTATTTTGCAAAGTAATATGTGAAAACTTTAAAATAAATTTTTAAAAAATATTCAACGGTTGCTAGCTGCCTTTATGTTGTATTTGTGTAATGATATCCTTTATTTGGTACAACTACCTTTTATGTTGTTACACTTTAGTCATATTTAATTTACTGTTGTATTAAACTGTTATCTGTTGTCACAGTAAGTGTTTGTCAGAATAAGATTAAATAATAAATGAATAATAAATGGACACTGTGTTTAGTTCTTCTAGGTGTTTGGACTTTACATCTCCTGGATGTTTCACCCCTGTACGTTTCACCCTCAAAACCCTGGTCTTTCATCTCCACTTTTTATTATATTATGGTATCTCTAAACAGTATTATAACCTGTTAGCACTATAGAAATGCAATAGAACCATTTGGTGTTGATTGTTGCAAGTGTTATAAAATACACATTACACACACAAAAAAACTGGAATAGGTCCGTTGCTATATCTCATGACATGTTCATTTTACATTACACCTTTAATGCAGCAAACTTTAAGTCTTCACAAAAGTAGTATGCAATCGTACCTATATTACATACGAATGTATGTAATATTTTTCTTGTTAAAGTTTGTTTGCACCTTAATGACCGTTTTTACGCATAAAATATTACATAGGAAAAGCAAAGTTTTTTTCCATAGCATCCGTGTTTTCTTATAATTTATATAATACCGGCTGCAATATCAAGAACAATTCTTAAAACTTGCTGGCTTATCTACCTGTGACTGATTAACTATCACGATACTAAAGTGTGATAATCTATCACAGAACCGCCTTGTCACTGTCAGAAAAAATAAAGGAAATTTACCTAAATGTACTCGCAAGAACTTGGTAACCCGTACCTGGTTTCGTTCCAGTGCTTTCGCGTTCCAGTTCCGTAAGGACGAATAAATGCCGCTATACCGTAACCGTTTGATGGTCTTCGCCTGCTTCTTAATGTAGCAATAAAATATTTTGTTCCAATATATTCAGTGAAAATCGACAGAACCTTAATAATTTATTTATCAAAAGCGCACAATTTATCTTTTCATCTGAAAAAGGCTTATATAGTATTTGTACATTTATTTTATGATTTCATGGAATAATTTCGAACAAAGATAGTGAATAATTAATTATTAATATGTGTTTTTTTAGCCCCCGAGTATTAATCAGATTGCCGAGTGTTTTGGTGTTCTTTCTCTTTTGTATCATAGTCAAACATAAAATCGCGTTCCCTGTTGTCACAATATGAAACCACGGCAAAAGTGAACCAATGAACAAACATCTGAATACGACATTTCTGTCTCTTTCCCTTTCTCTGCCGTCAAAATATGTAAACCCCAGCAAAAATGAACCAATCAATGGGCATGCTCTGGAGTGCGGGTAACTAATACCCGCACTCCAGTTAACGCACTGTGCATGTATATGTATACGATTTAACCCTGACACATTTTCAACAGAAAGGTCTCCAAACTATGATACAATTGACATGAGGAGACCTTTGTTTAAAGTGTATTAAAGCTATATATTTGCTAGCCGTGGATTGTAAAATGATTAAAAAATTAAGAAAAAATACCTAGAACTAAACATATTTGTATACATGCGTGAAATCATCAAGAAGCAGCTGAATATTTTGAATATTTACGGAACATTTAATTCTGTTTACGATCAATATTCACGTTTATCATATTACATTATCATTCTATAAACAAATAATCGGATAGATAGATGATCATAAGGTTATGAAAAAAATCATACTTTTACTGTTTTTTTCTAATTTTCGTTATTTTTTAGTCAGATATAGTTTTATACACTTTTAAGCGCAGCGGAAAATGTTGGTCTGGTTGCTCAGTTTGGAGAACAGATGATCTAGTTAACTTTCGAACAATTTTCTAACATCTTGTCAATATAACTGTATTCGTTGAATGATCTTGATTCAATTATGACCATTTCATAAGGCCAATGGATAGTGTAATTAGAACAAACAACCGTTTTGACTTTCAACCTTTACTTTAAACAAACCGTAAAAACGTGACCCCCACACACCCCGTTTGTGAACTTCTAAACATTTTTATTAAATTATGTTTCCTTTTTGAGCAAAATTTTCTTCACTCACAATTGCTATTAAAGAACGTCGAACCGTAAATGAATTAACGTGCCGTTGCCAATGACTGTCGCAATCGCAATTTTCCGGCCCTATCTTCGGATAAGGACTTATTATGAATAATAACTGAGATGTTCCGATCGGAATTGTGAGCAGTAACAATGTCTATAAGTCATTTAACTTAAGCTTATGATTTTGAATCATTTTAAGGCGATAAAGCGCTTCGTGTATCCATGTTTTTTCATGACATCATCGGTGAAGAAAAAACAACCTAATACGAGCTTAGTATGCTGTGAAATATTTATAAGTGCTCTAAATGTGAATGTTAATGTATCTATTGTTAATTTATAGCTCTCACATGGTAAGCTTTATGCGTGTTATTTATTTTTCTTTCAGGTTGTTTTAGTTTGATTTTCTAAAATGTTCAATTTCTTTTTAGACACTCTTTTTTGAGAATCAAAGGATATACCTAGCTTGTCAATAAACCTAAAATGTTCGTAGTATATTTTCATTTCTGGTATATTATACGATAAATGAATTAAAAAAGATATGATATTAAGTACATGACATATCATCACAATGAAAGCATTGGAGATTTATTCATTCATTTATAAGAAAATCTCGCCTATGCTGCCTGGGGCCTGTTGCAACTACAAATGATCTCCATCTGGTTTTATCTGCAGCTACACGAGGCCTGGCGTCATTGTTTGACCAAAGTTCTTCAGGTTCTTCTTTGCGATTCGCAACAAGGGTTTCTCTTGTTCGGTCTCTGTTCTTTTTTCCCTCTGGAAATCGGTTGTCCATCGAAAAGCAACCGTAGGTAGCGAGTCAGGAGGCATATGTAAGACATGTCCAATCCGTCGCCGCCATCTCGTTTTTTCTAAATATCGTTATTTGTCCATAATTATCAATGTTATATTTTAAATTGTTATGAAATAAATTTAAACTACCATATGCATATCATAATTATGCCAAATACTGAATTTATATCGAAAAATAAAAGCACACTAACTGAACTGAATCTAAAAAAACGAGTCTGCAAATTGCATCTTTTATTAAAGAAATAAATAAGTTGAGAAAAGCTTGAATTTATCTTCCAAACCCTACGCAAACCAAAGATAAAGACGATTTAGAAATACAATGTTTTCTTTGCAATGAACTTTGAATATGGCTATGTAATGTTCATTTTCTTTAAAAGTGAGTCTTAGGTTGTGATTAAACTTTGAAACAGATATATTTCTTCACGAGTAGACCAATGATGTACCATTTATTTTCAACCTCAGACCTCTTGAATATGTTAAATAGTTCAATCTTGTATCACTCTATGTTTAGTTTTTTTTCTACACAAAAGGAAATATCTACTGTTAAAATTCAGTGCAAATAATGTTAAAAGGGGCCTGTGATGGCCAAGGGGTGAATGCTTAATCTTTATTTTTTATGATTTACTTTATGTTTACTTGTACTTATCTTACATTCAGTGCTCCCGAATGCTGTCACCATCCTTTATCCAGGAGAAATGATTTTCTGTAAATGAACTTCATTGATATGACAAGAATGAAAATGAAATAAAAAGTAGTCAAATTTTAACATTTTTTAAAAAAAATTTAAGATATAGATTATACCTGAATCGGTCTCTTTTGTTAAAAAGAAAAAAAATAGCTATGACTCTAAAACAGTACGTCTCCAGATCTTAATTCTATGTTGTAAAGTGTACACATTGAGTTCTGTATAAAGCCTTAGAATCAAAATATCCACAATAATTAGCTTTACTATTTGTCATTATCGCATGGTTTGGAACTTTTTTCTTTGTTCTTACTAACCCATTATATTCAGTGCACTTAAAAACTGAATTTATATATAACATTGCAGTTTTTACCATTGATTCATTGATTGCGATAAAACAGTTATGATATATGAAATGAGTTAGTTACGGGGGTATAACACTCGCTGGGGCGACATCTCGGGATGTTTCTGCAACAAAAATGTCTCGGTCGTCTCGGCCTCGTAATTTTTTTTTAGCAGAAACACCCCTCGATGTCGCCCCAGCCAGTGTTATACCCCCGTAACTACATCGTTTCATATACATGTATTTGAATTATTACATATAGATATAATCAAAGCGCTGAAAGTACTAGTAGCTATTGTTGCTACGGAGGGCACTAGTATGGTCAGTGCTAGCACGTGCTATTTTTTATTTAAACCTATTTCCTTTTACATATCTTTATGGTATAACTGAATGTAACACTGTCACTTCAAAACCATTAGAGTTCAATTGTATTTTAAAATTTACATATTTTGGGACACCAGTCAGTTTGTTACAAGGTCAAGGTCACAACTAGATGTCAGCGGAAAATACTTGCCCATTGTCTTCAACATACATAGTAGGGTTGTTTTATAACTTAAACCGAATGTTCAACATTGTGAGGCATAGTGTTTGCACACATTCAAGGTCCCTGTGGCAAAGGTCAAGGTCACATGCATAAGTCCGGGGTCAGATAAGAAATTGAAAATGTTAGAACTGATAATAGGTCGTCATAAATCGTGAGGTTTTAATGTAAGGGTTCAGTTTAGTGATTTGTGACAGGTGTATTTTGTGACGATTTGGCACTATCGATTGTTTATTATTATAAAATTACAATTGATGTAATAGAAAATTATATAAGGATACACATATAATTAAAGCCGACGAATAAACAAAAGTGCACCTTGTTCTAATACAGAAAGCGCTTTTTACAATCAATACTTAAAAGGCCTTGACAATATGTATACCAAAACATATATTACCATTATATTTAATTAGTAAGATTTAATGTTCTTAATTTTTTCAAACTTATTAAACAAATGACACTTAGAAGCATTTCAAACGAACAGCTGTAAGTAGAATTCCGTTCTAACATTCATAGCTTATACAGTATATTTATACAATAGAATAATATCAGTCGGGTAAAAACGCACACTCAAAAGACACCATCTGCAGGGGGCGCACGTGTTTTCCACGTGCTTTCAGCGTTCGCTACTGTGCACATTATCGTTACTAGTATCAATGTTTTTACAAAAGTATAGTATTACTTTTCTCCCCTCTTGCCAATAATGTCAACAACAATTTGTCAAAATCACAAGAATTGTCAGTTGAAATAGCGTGCTTGACTATTCTCAGTGCTTGATTAAAAAAACAAGAGCCTGAATAATGAAGAATTTTCTAAGTATAGAAAGGGTCATAATTCTATCAAAATCCATGTCAGAGTTAGTGATCTTGGACACTGACCTCCTATATGCTCTCAAATAAGTGTGTGATGTTTGAATCCATCCCTTTCAGTTTCGGAGATACCAAATTGCTCGCAAAAAACAACAAACAAAATGTGGCGCCAACGCAACACAATAGCTCTCCCTATATGCTCAGAGGAGTCGGGCAAAAACATGATAAAACAATAACATGATAACTTGCTCTAACTCGTGTTATGTAATAGTATACAATTGAATAGCCCAGACAAAGAATACTAATTCAAGATTATTTTTCAATTTCTAAATGCCAGATAACTTTTTCTTCCCCGTGTGATTTTGTACATCTTTAAATTTTCCCAAAAGAAACATAGCATAGAAACTGGTTTTTCAGGTTTTGTTATGTTTTGTTTATGGCGTCATAAATGAGACAGTTAAAATATATCATTCATTTTCCGCTTTGATATCAAAGAGCTGCGACTCAATTACCAAACATAAAATTTGTTTACAGTAAGTATATATATAATATTATTTAGAATTTGCTGTTTAGTTAATAATCCATACCAATGTGTTTCATGTGATAGAGGACAATTTTCCATTGCCATAGCTATTTTATGCCATGCTACGAGGTGCATTCACATTCTAGCATATTGAATTAATCCTCATAATAACCACGCTGTTGGCCTGTTACTAATATAACATTTACGAAAAGTAGAGTAGATCAATATCATGTTAAAATTCGCTGCGCATGCAGTCATTACATAGCTGTAACTTGCAAATTTTTAAAGGCACATTATGCCTCAGAAGCAATTAAAATTTGTTTCATTTTTACAAATGGTAAACAGAGGTATAATAATATTTAAATAATAGTTTCAGAGCATGTTATATGTTTATTACTTAAAGGAAGTAGCGCTGAATGTGAAATTATTTGTCATAAAAGAGGCAAAATATAAACAAAGCAGTACTAGTTGTTTGGCCTCCATACAAAAAACTTAACAACAACAACAACAATAATAATAATAATATCTTTATTTAAATAAGGTAACACCTATTATAATTCTTATTAGGTGCCCCAAAAAAAGCAATAAAAGCAAAGAGTGGTTCAGATGTTTTGCTTAGGAGGAACTTTTTGGAAACTATTTGGAAACTAAAACGCTTTACAGAAATAAAAATAAAATTATTTCTAGGGCATAATGGGCAACCAATATGTTAGATGCAAATAATGTAGATATACTCTTTCATTTTTCCTTTTCTTTCTTTTTTGCAATATTTTTGATTTGATATATAAAATATCAGTGAAACATGTGGAAAGATGAAATGAATGTAAGTTGATTACAGATATTCTGTATATATTCTGCATCTTGAGAGATATGTTTATAAAGCAGATTTTGTGACATTTTTGTCAGGTAAAATTATTTTTAATAAAATCTATGATTTTTCCATAGCGCTAATGGGTGTTTGTTTTGAGGGTTTTTTTGTGTGTTCCTTTTCAACTTTTTCTACATCGTTTGCAGTATTTAATATATTTATTTCTGATTTATGATTTTCACTTTGGCAAGAAAAATGTATGTTTTGGTAAAAAAAGCAAGTCATATTCATATTAGTTTAAAAGTACCATGCATTTGTCTGCTTTTACTATATGATATCCTGTACGATATCGGAACTAATTCTTAAAGTTTGTTTGCACCTTAATGGCCGTTTTTACGTATAAAATATTACATAGGAAAAGCAAAGTTTTTTTCCCCATAGCATCCGTGTTTTCTTATAATTTAATACCGGCTGCAATATCAAGAACAATTCTTAAAACTTGCTGGCTTATTTACCTGTGACTGATAAACTATCACGATACTAACGTGTGATAATCTATCACAGAACCGCCTTGTCACTGTCAGAAAAAATAAAGGAAATTTACCTAAATGTACTCGCAAGAACTTGGTAACCCGTACCTGGTTTCGTTCCAGTGCGATTGCGTTCCAGTTCCGTAAGGACGAATAAATGCCGCTATACCGTAACCGTTTGATGGTCTTCGCCTGCTTTGTAACATAGCAATAAAATATTTTGTTCTGATGTATTCAGTGAAAATCGACAGAAACTTAATAATTTATTTACCAAAAGCACATTATTTATCTTTTCATCTAAAAAAGGCCTAATTGTACATTAATTTTATGATTTCATGGAATTATTATAAACAAAGATAGTGAATAATAAATTATTAATATGTGTTTTTTCTTCGCATCACTTATTAATCATATTTTAATCTAACTGTCTGCATTCTAATTATCGAGATTAGGATGGCAATTACAATATTGTTACGGATAGTCTTTATAGACCAAGCTTTTAAAGCGGTTTCAGCTTGTCTTAAGGTTAAATATGTTATTTTTAGATAAATCGTTTCATATAATTGTCAAGGTAGAAAATGAATTTTGCTGACGATGAAATACATAAACAATAAGGAAACCCCTCAATATATCTAATCTACTGGTCCGCATAAGTTAAGCGGACGGTTCGTTCCACCCTACCTTCTATTTTTAGAAGCGAACGTCAATAGCTCTCGGGATGGCGGTTTGAATAAAGAAGGCTTAATTATCAGTGATACGATTAACTTTTCCAAAATAAATTACTGAAATTCTTTAGTTTGAAACAACACATACTTATTTTTCCAACAAAAAAATAAAAGCCTAAGGTCACTTTAAAGTGTATCCGAGAAATAAATTAATTTTATTGAATATTGTAACATATTCATTAATTTTATTTGTTAATATTGTAAATGTAGCACTCTCAACTATGTTCAACAATCACTCAGCTGTTAGATCCATATATTTTATCAACAACCTAATGTTAATTGACATGAGGGGACCTTTGTGTTTAAAGTTTTTAAAAGCTATATATTTGCTACATGTGGATTGTAAAATGATTAAAAAATACAAAAAAAAAATACCTAGAACTAAACATATTTGTATACATGCGTGAAATCATCGCCAAACCTATTAAAGAAGAAACTGAAATTTTTTGTGATATTTACGGAATATTTTAAATTTTTTTTTTTTTATTTTTTAATTTCTTTCATTTCCCCCTTTTCGATAAGGTTAAAACATTGTGATTTCCTTCGGTCTGGGACCGCAGGGTATTGGGTACGCGTTTTTACTTTTGAGGCATGGGAGATGGGTGACCTGTTTTCTTTTGAAGAGATGTGATCTTGTTATTTTTCCTTTTAAAATACCGTTTGCCTTCGTTCCTTTTTGGGTTAGTTTTGAAAAAGAATCTTTAAAAAATTTATTTGTTGCGGTGAAATTAGAATATTATTTTCACGAAATATGATAAAATGCAAAGGGTTTTCATGAGCCTGTTCGGCGATGTGAATGGTCATTTTTTTTTTTTGAGTGAATGGATATACGTATTCAGGAAAAAAATTTAATTTTTTATAATTCCCATTTTTTTTTTCGATTATTTTATAAAATTCGATACGTAGTAACAGGGGGAGGGAAAACCCCGACTACGATTTTCCCCCTTTCTGCTACCAACTCAATTGACAGCGCGCAGTAAATTTTTCTAAAAAACGCGCTTTTTTGGCGCATTAAAACCTTTAAACGTTGTCGCGTTTTTTTATGATTTAAAAAGGGGTATTTTGTTCGGATTTTCTTGTTAGACCATTTTCTATCTCCTAGTTTTAAAAAAATTTGAAAGCTTTCTTTTATTTATTCAATTTTTCAGACAAAACGGCGAAAGAAGCCCTTAAAAAAATATGAGTTTTTACTCCGCCCACCTTTTTTTTTCTATTTTTTTTAAAAAAGAATTATTTTTGGTTTTTTTTAAAAAAAAAATTTTGAAAATTTTTTTTAATTTTTTTTTTGCATAAAATTTAAAGATGTGTTTAAAAAATTTAATGTTTCTTTAAAATCTTCTCAAATTTTTTCAAATACTAAAAATCTACAAAATTAAATTTCTAGTGGATTCCCTAATAAAAAAGAATATTTTCTGCGTAAACTTGTGTGTTTACTTTATTTCTTTTTTGCTCGGAATTGTTCATAAAATGGTAGGCCTATTAAATCATTTTCTTAAAAAGAAATAATTGTTTTATCTTCGGCCTTCTCCGGTCTTCAACCGTCACCACTTTCCAAAGACCTTCTTCTATACTGATCGATTATTGTTAACTATATTCCTGATACAAACGTTTTTTTTACCCCCCCCCCCCCAAAAAAAAAAAAAAAAAATGTTGAAAATAGTTAAATGAAATATCTTTATGTCATTAAAAATGTTCCCCGCAGGAAACCATTTTACTTGTAATGTTACTGTTTTCATTATTTTTTTAGTCAGATATAGTTGTATACACTTTTAAGCACAGTGGAAAATGTTGGCCTGATGCTCAGTTTGGAGAACAGATGATCTAGTTGACATTCGAAAAATTTCCTTACATCTTGTCAATATAACTGTATTCGTTGAATGATCTCAATGGGTAGTCTGATTAGAACAAACAACCGTTTTGACTTTCAATCTTTACTTTAAACAAATCGTAAAAATTTTACCCCCACACGTCCGATTGTGAACTCCTAAACATTTTTATTAAATTATGTTTCCTTTTTGAGCAAAATTTTCTTCATTCACACTTGCTATTAAAGGACATGTTTAATTAAACGTCGAACCGTAAATGAAATTTCGTGCCGTTGCCAATGACTGTCCCAAACCCAACTTACAGGTCCTTTACGTCAATCTTCGGATAAGGACTCATTATGAATAATAACTGAGATGTTCCGATTGGAATTGTGAGCAGTAACAATGTCTATAAGTCTTTGAACTTAAGCTTATGATTGTGAATCATTTTAAGGCGATAAAGCGCTTCATATATCCATGTTTTTTCATGACGTCATTGGTGAAGGAAAAAATAACAACCTAATACGAGCTAAGTAGCCTGTGAAATATTTATTAGTGCTCTAAATGTGAATGTTAATGTATGTATTGTTATTTTATGGATCTCACATGATCAACTTTATGCGTGTTATTTAGTTTTCTTTCAAGTTGTATATTAGTTTGATTTTCTAAAATGTTCAACAATCTTTTTGAAAATCAGATGATTATACCTAGAATGTCGATATACCTTAAATGTTCGTAGTACATTTTCATTTCTAGTATATATAGTAGAAAAATGAATGAAAAAAATGAAAATATGATATGAATCATTTGATGAAATAATTGGAGATTTATTCATTCATTTATAAGAAAATCTTGTCCATGCTGCCTGGTAGCAACTGCAAATGATCTCCATCTGGTTTTATCTGCAGCTACACGGGCGCCGGCCTCATTGTCACAGCTCTTCATGTCCTTCTTTGCGATTCGCCACAAGGTTTCTTTTGTTCGGTCTCTGTTCCTTTTTCCCTTGGGAACTCTGGTGTCCATCGAAAAGCAACCGCAGGTAGCGAGTCAGGAGGCATATGTAATACATGTCCAATCCATTGCCGCCATCTCGTTTTAAAATATCGTTATTTGTCCATAATTTCCAATTTTATGTTGTAAATTGTTATGAAATAGATTTAAACTACTGTATACATACCATATGTCAAATATTGAATTTATATTGAATAATAAAAGCACACTAATACTAGTTTGGACTAAATTGTGTAATACGAGTCTACAAATTGCAATTATAAAAAAAGTTTGGCAAAGCTTGAATTTGTCTTCAAAACTCTACGCATACCAAAGGAAAAAAAGATTAAGAAATACAATGATTTTTTCCTTTGGAATTAACTTTGAATTTGGCTATCTAATGTTCAATTTCTATAGAAGTGATTCTTAGGGTGTGATTAAACTTTGAAACAGGTCAGTAGATGTATTCCTTCACGGCTTGACGAATGATTTTACCATTTATTTTTAACCTAAGTCCCGTTGAATATGTTAAATAGTTCAATCTTGTATCACTCTATGTTAAGTTGTTTTCTGCACAAAAATCAAATATCTACTGTTAAAAATCAGTTCATAACGTGCTCGTTCATCCAGTTTTTAAAAAGGGTCTGGAATGGGCAAGGGGTGAATGCTTAATCTTTAATTTTCATGAGTTACTTTTATGTTTACTCGTACTTATCTTACATTCAGTGCTCAAGAACATTATCCCCTTTTCAGTATATCTTCCTTTATCTTAGAGAAATTATTTTCTGTAAATTCATTTTTATTCAATGCTTTTTTAGTGAATCAGTGTAATTTTTACAAAGTTATTTTCTTGACAACAATATATTAGTAACAAAGATTCTATACGTATACTTCGTAGGTCAGAAACCAGGAAATGTGGCACATATTACTGTAACTTTTATTAGATAGTTGTTAGTATTAAATTACTGTCACCTCACATGCCATGTATTAAAGTAGATTATGTGTACACTAACCTTTGATTCTACTACTGTTGACCTTATCTAACATCACTAGTATTGTATGTATATTAATTTTAATCAAAGGCTTGCAAGTAGAGTAGGTAAAACTGAATGTCAGCGCAGTTCAAAGTAACTGCTTCGTTTTTTCTACATATCATTTTGAACTTGGCATACAAATATTTATGTATATCTTCAAATTTTACAAACCTTACTTTGGGCAAAATTCTATTACAGTAATTCAACAAGTCCGCGTAAATGAACTTTGATAGAACATGTAAAAACGTAAGAAAATTTCAAAAAATATTGAGATTCCCGTGTGTTTGTTAACATTCTTGCAAACAAGGTTCTGTTCGGATGTTCTAAGGTTTTACAACAAGATAGAACTAAACAATTATTTGGAAGACGTCTTTATGCCTGAATTCATGAAAATAGTAATTAATATATGAAAACGACATTTTTGTTTTTATAATGAATGAACATTCTTGATTTATGATGATAAATCATCGCATCAGCGTACAAAGAAGCTGGAGGATACCGCCGCCCAAATAAGTGGTGTTCAGAACCACTGAATAAAGTTAAAAGTGCAATGAATAAATGTTGTATTTGTCAAAAAAGTTCTAGTAAAATCAGATATCTGAGGAATAGTATATTGATAAAGTAAAAGAAGAACATGCTTTCGAAGTGACCGGTTCATACCGTATCTGAGACGGTTGTAACAAGTCTTGAAGAAAACCCCAAGCATAAAGACCAAACACACGGATCTTAATATGAACACTTCTTTACGAGTGTACCAGTAAAGTGTGATGAATTTGATATCTATGAATTGGAGATCAAAATATTGGAAACAAATATTAGATATAATTTTCCGTGATATTCCATACATGCTGATGGCAAATAAAAGAAATGCTGACTTTAACATTAAACAAGTTTTAAAACAAATTCAAAGTATCGTTTGAATTGTTGCAATTTTACTTGGCAAAGAAATATCATTTGAAATAGTTGCTTCTCGATATCCCAGGCATCTTTGATAACCTTGTAGAATCTTGTTGAAATAGGTCAGGAAGTATTGATGATTTGGAATACGTGACTGTGATATTGGCATGATTTATCAGAAGTTTTGATCAAGGAATTGACCAGTTAAATCAATAAATCGATACAATAAATTCAACTCCAGCGGACTGAATTATTGTTGTTCCGAGTATATACGAATCTTAATTTATCATGTATATATAATGAGATTGTGGTGGTTAAATTCACTGTACATAGTACATGGTCTATACATGTAAGCATATATATTATTGATACAGTGCTAGATAAAAATCTTTGAGCTTCAAACAGTGCGATATATTGCTTCTGTTGTAAAGCAATGAGAATATTAGAATAATTAAATATTAGAACCATAATTTTACAGTAAGTATATATTAGAATATGCATTTTATTAGAGTTATGAAGTTTATGAGAATATAATTCTGAGCCATTATTTTAAAATGTGTATATTAGAAAATAAATAGTTGAACCATGATTTAACTGTGAGTATATTGTATGTTAGAATCAAGAATTTTTTCAGTTGTATTTAATTATTCATAATTTTTTACAAAGTCTACATTTAATAAAAATTTAAAAACATGTTAAATGTATTTATTTGCTGATATCGTTCTACAACTTCTAAGAATTTCTAGAATTTAGATAATTATGGCATTACAGCAACATTATAAACAATCCTTACAAAGTTGCCACTATAACAATCAAATCGTAAAGTAATTTCCTTATCGACTTGAATTGGTTTATATTGTCAATGCAAATGACATATTTTAAATGTTTTAGTCGCATCTTAAATTAATTAAGAAAGATATATTTGTTTTTAAACAGGAAATGAAAAAGTATATTTTGAATTAATAGTATCATTGGAATACATGTACAATACAATAATTATTTCTTGACAATCAATTTGTAATAATAATGGATCCAAATCTTCAATATTTTATGGAATATTCGTGTTTCGTTTTGTATATGTGTATACATGTAGTCTGGTATGATTAACAGTATTAATGATGGATGTTTCCACAGACAATTAAGTGAGAATTTGAGAATATGATGGTATGGCATAAAACAACAGTTTAAACATTTGAACCTGATGTTTGTACCCGTGTGTGTCTGAAATGATGCAAAGAAGGGCATATGAAGTCTTCCTCTGTCTGTAAAGTTAAGCGGTCGCCATATGACCTATACTGTGTTGTTGCGACGTAAAACTCAATCTGAAAAAAACAAAACAAAAAAACACGAAATAACAACACAAATTCTGTATACAATACGATAAAATCGTTCTATTTCATAATAGCAAGTTTTTTTTGTCTTCGAAATTTCGAGGTATACTTGAAATGGTTAAAGAAGATAAGTTCTCCATTGCGCATGCCATTCTTATCTAGTGCCACTTGTTCCACAGAAAAAGAAATTCGATTTTGATTATTATATTTTAACTATTCGAAATTCCCGAAGGTTTGCATGAAATGTTAAAAAAATTCTCCATTTGCGCATAATCGTGCACTTTTCCCAAACAAAGAATTCGTTTGTCATGAATAAACAATATTATTGTCCAAATTTTGTTGTAATAATTGCCCTCCTTTAGATTTGGAACAGCCCATTCAAGGGATTTGAATATCATAATAAAAGTTTGAGCTACTCACCAACAGTATTGAGCCCGGTCTGTATGGATGTGCAGACTGGCTTTGCTCTATACTGCTTGCAAAGACTGGTTTTTTCTGGTTCCAGCAGATTAAAAGTTAACTTATTATGAGGAGTGTATATCTTTAGCGTACGCATATTAATTAGCAGGACGGAAATAAAGAATTGATAGCAGATCATAAACAAAATCCAATCACAATATCATCATCTCTTATCAAGGACATATCTACAGATTGACCGTGGCTAAAGGTCATTTATACACAACATGATATACTGTTAACATGAATATTGCTTTCTTTGTTAGTAGTAGATACTGCTCGTTTCGAAGTTTAATTAGTTCGTTAAACACTTATCTTTTATATACATATATAAAAGTATGTATCAATCGTTTGTTTATCCAATTAATAAATCTTTTAGGCAGTCTTGAAGTTTGCTGCCTGATAAAAGGTCAGATTTCAAGTGCTTAGATTTTTAACAATTTACCGGGGTAGATGTCCTTATGGTCAAGTCCTATGCATATATTAGATATGGGCTATCATTTGTAAAGCATATATCTTTAAGACCGACCTAGTTTTTGGTTTAAATGGGCAGTTTAATATAACAATATAAGTTTAAACTACATGTTATCAAGGCATGCAATCCTACTCGTGAAACCGAGCGTATCGTATCCTCACTTTACTAATGATATATATGTGATAGGTTTAAAGCTCTCACTAATACATAGCCATCGTGGATAGTATATTTCATTATCAAATTATGGTACCTAGGTAGATGTAGTATAAACTGATTGCTCTGTTAGTGAAGCTGAACTTCTATAGATGGTTCTCACTGATATACTATTGGACTATTTGTGGTTGGAAAATGTTTATATAGTCTGAAATAGAACAGAAATTAACTTAGGAAAAGATTTTATTATACCGGAACAAGTGAGTTCTTTTAATAGTAAGTAAAAAAAATGAACAATATGTAATTGATTTGATATCATTAATAAATTAACACTTCGTTAAATTATTTGTTAATCGTATTATTGTTTTGCATCATTATTATATTTTCACCAGATTTCGAAGAGAATTTGATATGCTATTTATTGCATTTATAAAACAGCATTCAAATTGTTGGATTAATTAAATTTCTAAAAATAATATAAAATTTTTAATTAACGAAGTTAATATTGTAAAAATATATTCCAAGATATGCATTGCAATTATACGTGTCTTTTTTTCAAAATTGTGGCAGATGTACCTATCTTGATAAAATATTTTATTCAAAATTATCTTAACAAATTCAGAAATTTTCTAAGCTAACAAATAAATAAGGGAATAAAAAATGGGGGGACTTGTAATTACCCTGTTATCTGACAAGCTACTGATATATATTGACCGATCAGTTTTAGGACATGGCAATTTAAAGTCCTGATATAGACTAATTATTAAACTTCAACTCAGGAATATCCGATTATATAAATTAAGCAGGGCAAATTGAGAAAAATCTGCATTTTCTGAGATCTGTTTTCTTTCAACACAGTCTTCATTAAGAACGTAAGGCCAATAGTGAAAATACTGTCTAAACTGTAATTGGTCATATAAAGTTGAAACGAAATTACCTGGGCATGTGTTTAAAGATGAAAATAACAATTTTATATGGAATTCACATCTTGATCAAATTTCGTAAGTATACATTTGTTTATACGCCATTTTTGTATACTTAAATTCATCATATGTTTTTATTATCTTATGTAAAATAAATAGATTCTACATCCATTGCGAGGCAGATATATTACTAACCTAGAAACAAACAAAGAAACATTTTAGTGTTTTTTTATTACCATGGATTGCTCTTTCAGCTCCCAGTTATTGCTTTGGACTTTGTGTCTAACAAAAGATAATATGAGATTTTTTAAGTTAACTTTTTAATATCTCTAACTGCTCGACTCTATTTGAAGTCAATTTGGGGAAAAAGATTTTCAAAAAGAGCGATGCTTGTTATTTCTGACTTTATTCTATAATAATTCCAGTAGATTTAAATAAAAGTTGTAAAGTTTTGAATAATTGGGTTTCAGTATATTGTCAATTAGTGTTATATTCCGCTAATCACTTGAAATATTAAGGTAAAACAATATGTCCGAGAACTGTGTTGCTTCGATCAAAATTCAGACACAAAATACAAAGGTCTATGAACTTATAATGATTTACATATTAAATTTAACAAAAGTATATGTTATGATTCTAAACTGTGTAAAAGTACACAATTTCTATGCAATGCAGCATTTTCCATTGATTTGCACCATCTTACCCTGAAATTACATAGATTCATAGAATGTCCTAAATAGCTGGGTAAGGATGCTCTGTACAAGATATGCATACCAATAAGTGTTACAGGTGCCAAAATATCAGAGACTGAGAAAAATGTAACTGACAGGTTGAATTATCTTCCACATCAAGACTTGCTCTTTTTTACATCGAATCACATTAAGGGTAGTCTGTTTTGTGGGTTTTTCTTTTACCTGGAAAATTGCATTTGACCTAGATAATGATAGGATATTGCTTCTGTAGAGTAGATTCATGTTGTACGAATATTTTGATGAATGGGACGGTTTTTTTACATTTACTGATAGTTGATAAAAAAATCTTCTCAGTATTTTTGCGTGTGCAGAATTTCTGGTTGAAGTTATCTTAGCATACAACTGCGTCTGTGTGTTTGTGTAAATTTTCGGAACATCCGTTGTTTTTGATGTTTGTTTCTTAATTTTAATTAAACAAGTTTGAAAAAAATACACATTTGATTTTAAACAACTTTCTGGTTATTCCAATGTTAAAATGTTAAGCCCACTTTCTTTGTATTAATCAATTTATAATATATGTAACATTGCTATGAAGTTACAAAACATCATTCATGTAATAAAATAGAACGTTTAGTATATACATGCATTTAAGAAACATTCTTATTTTCAAAAATATTTGGAATTATTTCTATTTATTCTTTACATTCACATCTAACATTTAATTATTTAATCCAGCCTAAAGGTTAGGAATGGTGTAGTCTAGACAGCGAGTCGAAGCCCCATGATGCCCAAATGTTTACTTAGTGTGCTTATTATTTTTTTGTTTTATCGGCCGAAGGCCGTCTAAAATCAGTTTAACTTCCTATAAAATTTACAGGGAAGAACTGTATGTACTTGACGAATTTTCATTGGTCATATTAACTGGCCTCGAACAGCGACTCGCGTCTTCTTTTGTCTTTGCTTAATGTTCCCATTGAACCCTCATTTATACTAAGACATTCTTTTAACTGAAAGGCCGTACCTAATTTGTTGAAATTGCCATAATCAAAATTATTTTAACAGGATGATAAAAATTATTTATCATCTCATTGGCAAATTTCAGTGATAAATTCTGCTCTGGATCGGTATTTGATCGGAAGGATGGAGTGGGGGTTGCGTGGGGCAAATAGTAATATTAACAGTATCAGATCCATCCTCAACTTACTGTTGTATCAGATGGCGGTAAACGAGTCCAGAAACTGGGTCTGTCTTGTCCGCTGACCGTTTATTAACTGTTAACCTCTCGGCATTACAACAAGAGGAACTACTAATATTTGCTGTAATTTCTGAAAAGTGATTAGGTACAATATATTCTTGAGAACAAAATACGTGACTTACTGTCAAACAATTTATTGATGAGACGCGAGATATTTGTTTGGGTTTTGGATGCATGTAAAGGTTCATATTATGGTCAAGTGTCATAATATCCGATATAAATAACAAGTCATTGATGTTTATCGCCTGTCAAGTGTTAAAGTGATGCAGTAGGAAACCCCATAAATCTGCTCTTTATTTACTTTGGGAATAAAACAGCCATGGTACATTAATTAAGTGCCTACCGTCCGGAAAATATTTTAATAATTTTCTGATAAGATTGAATGATTAATTTCAAGCCTTTATGATTACAATTCTTTGTCTCATTGAATTTAAGACATGTATGTGGTCAATTTCTTTTTATGTATTCTCAGACATGTAGATAACATGTTATCTATGTCTTTGGTATTCTAAATTCTACTCAAACCCTGTCATTATGTGAACATATGGCGATATATCCTGAAATTAAGGCGATCTCTTTAGCATTAACAACAAAACTTATTTAAAATATGTTCTCAAGCACCGACTTGCTTGTATGTCCGACTTTAAACACGCTCCCTAGCACCGACTTGCTTGTGTGTTCCACTTAAAACACGCCCTCTAGCACCGAATTGCCTGTGTGCTTAAAACACGCTCCCTAGCACCGACTTGCCTGTGTTCCACACGCTCCCAAGCACCGGCCTATATTTGTTTTTGTTTCTTAATTTACCCTCATGTTTATGAGACACGAACATATATTTGTGATTTGTGAGAAAAAGTTATGTACATATATAACAAATAAAATTAGAGATATCGAATAGGGATTTCAAAAAGAAAATTGAATATATAAGCAGTAGGAATATAGCGATAAATACTGCCAAATCAGTCCTTAATCGCACGTTACATGTTAATTATTAATTTAATCTTGTATCGTTTTACTTTTCTGAAAATCTTTACATTTTTCTCATTTTTGATTTTTCTTGAATTTTTTTTTGGCTCATCTGAAAGCATGCATCTTTAAAATGTCTTTTCACCTCAGCCAGGGATTTATTCAGTAGTTAACATGTTTGTATTCATCGCTAGGTAAGAAAAAAGTTATTATCTTCAGAGATGTATACATGTTGTCACTAATTAGGACAATATTTTGTCATTATGCATGGTTTGTCTTTATGACCCTCTTCAGCAGACAGCCCACTAACCTTGCATTATTAGCATAGACAAATATTTTCGTTGTTTTGTGATAACAAGTTTTGGGGGAGTTCATGACTAATGCTTTTATTTTCTGTTACTTTTTTCATTGGTTTTGCTGATAAAATAATTGCTTTAATAAAGAAAGTGTCTAATAAGCAGAATGTATGTAAATAGGTTCAATGGATACGGGATTGATAGACAAGATACGCGGAATACTTAATAATAATAATAATAATAATAATAATAATAATAATAATAATAATAACAATAATAACAATAATAATAATAATAATAATAATAATAATGATAATAATAATAATGATGATGACGATAATGATAATAATGATAAATTGGAATATATTGTTAATCGCTTTATACTAATGCAATGGAATATATAAAATTAACCGGTTTCTTATAATCCATTCAGAAAATATGGTTTGCCGTTTTTTTGTGTTTTTTTAATTTCCCTGGAAAATATGGTTAACCGGTTTGTATTGCCGTTATTATTGGATATCATTTAAAGACTGGCATATCATATCAATCTAATAAGTTGGTCGCACTACTTACAGGAATTTACGTTTTATTATAATTATGTTCCGAATATACAAATGCGTACTTGAGATAAGAAACAATGTCACGATAATCAAATTAACATAAGTTATAATAGATTTGATATGATTAATAACAATATATATATAATGAAGTTTGATTCTATGTTTTCAGATCCAGATCAGAACTAAAGGACAGAGTAAAAAGGGTATGAAACACCGATCAGCGGATATAGATGGAGGATGGGCGTGGGTGGTCCTCGTGTCGTCATTCCTCTTACATATGATGTCATACGGTCTAGCTTGGAGCACCGGCGTCTATAATGTCATATTTCTAGAAGAATTTGGTCATCCAAAGTCCGTAACAGCATGGGCGGGATCCTTGCCTACCGCTGTCATGTACGCTATAGGTATGAACCGGTCAAAAATTTTGAGCCGCGTCATGACAAAACCAACTTAATGCATTTACGACCAGCATAGATCCAGACCAGCCTGCGCATCCGCGCAGTCTGATCAGGATCAATGCTGTTCGCGATCGGTTTCTCTACTTGTTATAGAGTTTGTTAGCGAACAGCATAGATCCTGATCAGACTGCGCGGATGCGCAGGCTGGTCTGGATCCATGCTGGTCGCAAACCCATTATGTTTTTGGTTTTGTCATGACGCGGCTCTTTTGTTGTTGGTGGTGGGGCTTTTTTATTAGACGTAATCGTAATAGGAAACAGAGTCGTGTTATTTGGGCTACACATTTTAATTACTTAATATAATTATAAAAATATTCAAATAAATCATAGACACATAATTTACATATTTGCTTGCCATGCCGGTAAGCGTCGTATATCATTAAAAGATGCAGCCAGATACAATAAAAAAATATTAAATTTAGCAAGAGAAAACGTCACAATAAATCTTTAAAACACTAATTAATTAAACGTTTTGGGTTTGTTTTATACGATGAAACAGGGACAACATGTGTACGTTTTTCTAGGCCTAATGACTGCAAAGCCAAAGAGGGGGAAAAAAGCAATCAAGTCAGAATAACGAAAAGTTTGTATGTGATTAAGTAAATAAATATACATGTTTAACGTATTAAGGTTATAATTGAGCCACTGGACAAAAACAAATTCTTACGATATTTGTTTGAACTTTATGTACGAGTACATGTATACAAAGTGTAATGTATAGAATGAATAACAATAATAATATAAATAATTTTGCACAATCATTGTATGAAATTGAGAATTACCAGCAATGGTCGGTTCAAACCGGTTTTAGCAGGTTTAACAAATTTATGTTTTCGTAAGTTTTTTTTTTAGTTTAACTGCATTGTGTCAAACTCCTACGCAGTAGTCCCCCTTTGCATCGCTACGCAGTCTTAGGAACGACAACAATATTCGAATACTGTTTATGTTTTAGTTGAATAGTTCGATTTTGTAATTAAAACATGTATAGCATTTCCCTATGAAGCTTGCTAGTTTTTTAAGATGGTAAAATATTTTTTTTCTAACGAAAGAAAAAGAACGCCCTAACAAGAACATGTTTAAGGTCGAGCGTTACATTAGACAAATTCTTTTCTTTTCAGGACCAATAGCAAGCATGTTTTCAAACAAGTACGGATTCCGTCCTGTCATTATTTCTGGTGGGCTTATGGTCAGTGCTGGGCTTATACTTAGCTTTTTTGCCAATGACCTGTTTCTTCTGTTCTTTACGTTCGGAGTTCTAACAGGTATTTGTTATATCAATTTAGTAATAAGTGTTGTATAATTGATAATGAGCGTTAAAATAACTGTAGACAGTTTTCTTTGACATACAAAATAACTGATCTGTGCATCCGTGTTTATTATTCTAGGTAACTTGTATCAACATGTGATATTTGAAATGTTATGCATGGCTATGTTTTAATTAAAATACAAGTATACATGTATGGTTCAATGTTATAATATTATATACAACTTTCATGTAATTATTGACTAAGCAATATTTTTACCAAAATATCTTTGGTTATAAAGGTAATTTATTAAAATTATAAGTATTCGGCACAAAACAAATTATTAAATACTTAAAAATACAATGTAAACGACTGTAAACAATACGTGAAAAAAAATAAAAAGATACCGAAATGTATACACCTGAACTATAAATTGGTGGACTAGATAAAAAACAAGAGTTTCTTTATTAACCTTTTCGTGGTGTTAGTAAACATATTTACTCGTATTTTCATAACAATAAGTGAGACGTAACGCATTAATATTCATGAATATTTTTATATAAAAATATGATATATTTCTGACAGTATTTGATTACAGACTTTAGGATGTTATTATTATAGTTGATATCATCTGATACACTATAACATTGTTGGATATATAAATGTATAGTATACTGTAAAGATTTATGAACGGTACTTAACCTTTAAGACAACATATATTAGAATTTATTAAAGAAAATTACAAATAGTAACCTCGTGTCGTGTAAATTTATTCACTTAATCTTCTTTTATATCACATTATATATATAATGTCATCCACTTTTGCAAAGTTAATAATAAAACAAATGAAAGAGCTAGTTTATAAATAATTTCATCTTGCATCTAATGAAGAAATGGGCTGTATCTGTATATTTTACATTTTAAGGAATAAAGGGCTGTATCTGAATATTTTGTATTTAACGGAGTAAAGGGCTATACATGTATATGTATGTTTTACATTTAACGGAGTAAAGGGCTATACATGTATATGTATGTTTTACATTTAACGGAGTAAAGGGCTATACATGTATATGTATGTTTTACATTTAACGGAGTAAAGGGCTATACATGTATAATTATGTATGTCTTGCATTTAACGAAGTAAAGGGCTGTATCTGTATATGTATGTCTTGCATTTAACGGAGTAAAGGGCTGTATCTGTATATGTATGTCTTGCATTTAACGGAGTAAAGGGCTGCATATGTATGTTTTTTTTTACATTTAACGAAGTAAATGGCCTATATATGTGTTTTACATTATCGGAGTAAATGGCTATATCAGATACTTTACATGCATTATAAGGCATTTTATGTATAGTAAATGGATAGCAAATTACTTGTTTTGTATACTTACAACAATTTAAAAAAAGAAACAAAACAAAAATAAACTGAAAGACCTTAAAGCATCAAACAAACAAATAATAATAATGATGATGATAAAAGACCATTAAGATTTTTCAAAAGAATTTATATGAATATGCAAGCTTTTCGCTTCACTTAATAACTTACAAAAGTGTTAGTGCACGTAGTGAATCAGAAAATTATTGGAAAGATTAAACATTACATAAAAATACCTATAATACATTTTATCAACTGAATGGTTTTATTTGACTGCATTTGTATCACGTCTAGAATTTTCATGATTCGCATTTTAATGTCGGTTAATGGGAATTTATATATTTTTATGGCTTTGTGATGTTTTCTAGATAGAGTCATGTCGGCTGAGCGTTATTTCGGAATTAAGGGCGAAAAGTTGAGACGGGAACACAAACATTTATTTATGGAGAAAACATGACGTAAAATGACTTGTCGTGTTTTCACTATTTTGCTTTTTGCGCCACATTTTATATTTTGTAACGCAACGCGGACGATAAAGGTGTATTTTAGCTCACCTGTCACAAAGTGACATGGTGAGTTTTCGTGATTGCTTTTCGTCCGGCGTCCGTCCGCCCGTCGTCTGTCCGTTTTACTTTTACTTTAAACGGCGTCTCCTCAAAACCGCTCAGCTAATTTCATCCAAACGTTACAGGAATGTTCCTTGGGTAGTCACCTTTGAAAAGTGTTCAAAGAATTGAATTCCATGCAGACCTCTGGTAACCATTGCAACGGAAAGAAAAAACATAAAAAGCCTTCTTTTATAAAACCCAAAGAGCTAGAGCTTAGATAATTAGCATGAAACATTTTTAGTGGGTCTCTACCAAGTTTGTTCAAATAACATCCTTAGGGTCAAATTTGGCCCGCCCCAGGGGTTCATTGATTTTCCTTATATGTATGTAGTGAAAACAAAAAAAAAACGTCCTCTGAAAAAGCCAAAGAGCTAGAGCTTAAATGTTAAGCATGAAACATCTTCTTGTGGGTGGTCTACCAAGTTTGTTCAAATAAAAGCCCTGGGGTCAAAATTGTCCCCGCCCCAGGGGGTAATTGATTTTCCTTAAATGTATATAAAAAAATCTTTTTTTCTATTTTACTATAGAGGCTTGAGCTTAGATTTTTGGTATGAAACATTGTCTCGTGGACTTCTACAGAAATTGTTTAGATTATAACTCACGGGTCAAAACTGCACCGCCTTGGGGGAACAAAGATTATATGTATATAGTAAAAGTTAAAATAAAATTCTTCGCTAAATCTACAAGAGCTAAAGCTTAATTTCCATAGAAACCAGTCACTTCATAGCAGCCATTGACTTTTCATAGCAAGCTGTAAATTTTCATAGCAACCAGCAAACATTACCTTTCCATAGCAACGAGTGAATCTACCATTGAATTCATAGCAGGCACTGACCTCCAACGAAACCATTTATTTTGTATAACAAACAGTGACATCTTATGGAACTGTTATTTTCCCTTAGCAATAGCAACCAGTGTATAGCAACCCTTTACACATGCACTTTTTCAGATACAAATATGAACTGTTTGATATCGGTTTAAGTTTTAGATTTTATATCTGCTTTCATTCATAGTTTACAATATTACTTGTTCCTGTCTGGTCATGGAGAATATTTATATTCAGGTGAGCGATATTAGGGCCTTAATGGCCCTCTTGTTTCTTGTTGTGGCGCAAAAATGCGAACGCGGGTGAAGCACGGTAATGGCAAAAACATAATCTAGCATGTTCTTTGCGTTTTCGTGCTGACCGTTGGAAAATGTTGAAATACGAGTCAAACATTTAGTCGTGCTTTGACATTAATTAATTCACTTTCTCGCGCAAAGGGGACCAAAACACGCCAACGTTACCGGTTTTCCGGGGTTCTTCGTCCTGTAAACACGTTCATGAATTAACTACCATAACTTAAAAGTTCAAATTTCTGAATAAAAAAGAAAATAAATAAATAAAACTAAATAAAATAATAATTTTAAAACTGATAATTATTTAATGAGCGTTTTTACGTACACTAAAAGTACTTAAACAGTTGATGTTGATTTTTTTCAACATTCAACAGCCACCATTCGGTATATATTGCCAAGTCTGTTATTTGTTGATTAGGCTTTAAATTTTAAACACGATTTTAAAGAAACCACATGTAAAATTGAACTAGATGTCAGATATGAAAGGTTCTACATATTTAGATTGTAGCCTATTAACCTACTCAACAAAAGTTAACATTCAGCAAAAGATTAGTGACACGCGCTTATCAAACGACATGCATAGCGTATGCTGCATTTTTCTGACCTAGTGACCGCCCGAACCTAAACTCATGTTCATGGCCGTACTATATCAAGAGTAAATATTTGATATTAAAAGGCAAAAGTACATAGGCACTATATTATGTTGACTATTAAGCTAAACTTCCGATATGTACAACTGTTAAAATAGAATGATGACCTTGATACGAAGCTATTTCTTTCTTTATTTCATTTTTTTTCACACATTATCTGTTCTATGTTTTCGTTTAAAATGACATACGCATGTGTTTTTTAATTAGAATTGCGTCTGTCAGAACAGTCTATAAGAAATGTGTTTGTTATTTCAGGTGCTGGGCTTGGAATTGTGTATATACCTGCAATAGCGTCAATTTCTTGCTACTTTGACAAGAAGTTGTCGCTAGCTGCTGGAATTGCAACGTCAGGGGTCGGAATCGGGAACTTCTTATATCCCGCCATCATTAGATGGCTTGTCAACACGTACGATTGGAAGCAAAGTTTTCTCGTCCTGGGGGCTATATCTCTAAACATGTGTGTATTTGGTGCACTTATGCGGCCCGTAAAAAGACCTGAGATCAAAGAAGATCAACCAATTCTTGACATAACGCCGTTTAAAAAGAAAGGCTACGTTATGCTCTGTGTTAATGTGTTCTTATTTTGCTTCGGTATTTCTGCTATTTACATTCATTTAACTGCTCACGGTGAAAAAATCGGTCTGACTGCCGATGAAAGCGCAATGCTCTTATCAGGACTTGGAATTTCAAATTTATTTGGACGATTTTTATATGGCCTTATAGCTTACCATCCGCGTATTAACGTTTTTGTTTTGTACAGTGGCTCTTATTTTCTGTCTGGAATATGCATTTGTCTTGTCCCAATAATGGAATCCTACTCTGTATTGATGGCCTGTGTTTGTGTGTTCGGGTTGCTGTCTGGATGCTTCGGTACATTACTAGTGAACATCCTAATAGAACTCCTCGGTCTTCGACGATTTGCCAATGGATACGGATGCCTGTTGTTATTCATGGCTGCAGGACAGCTGATAGGAGCGTCTGTTGCAGGTAAAACATTTTTTAACTTATCTTTAAATCGATCTCTTTTGTGAATGTATTCGGAACTGAAGCGAGTTGCTAGCGTATTTTATGTCAAATTATTGAAATGATATTACATATATTATGTTTGTCATCATCTTACATTTTTTTCATCCTAGATGTCTGTGATGGCTGGGAGACAGGAATAATCCACAAGAAAATGGGCACAGTTTTCCTAGTTCACTTTTCATATCGATACGCATTTTCTATTTTTTTCTTTCGGCAGGGAAAAAGAAGGACAAAGGATGACATTCCTAATGTGCCATTGATGCCAGAGTAATAATATAAAGACAGGAATGAATCAGACAAGAGACCGGATGGCCAAATTCCTCCTAAGTTGATTTCTGCTAGTCACTGACTGACAACAAAATGTTTCGGAGACACTTCAAGGCTCAGAGATAGATGGGAATACCAAAATAACAGACAAAGACGTGGAAAATGAAAACCTACCTTCAACATTTTTTTTTTATTTCTTAACCCCTACTTAAGCACACAACTGGTGTCTGTTAGTAATTTCTTGACCGAGTCCGCCTTAAAGGAATTTCTTTTTTTTTAATCTACGCCGGTTTGTGAACGCATGAATGAAGAAGGCAATATTGGTATATTTAGAAAACGTAACTTTGAGTTGCGATTTATTTTGTTTTCGTTCGACTGCTAGCTTAATTAGTGCCAGAAAGCTGTGTAAGCTTAATGTCTCTCAACTCACGATGTCTACTCACAAAATAACTTCATTTTTCAGCAACAGTGTTGAGTTCACAATTTTATAAGAAAAATCTAAATGTCGAATTCATTTTCAGGAGAACTTACCTAGTATCTTCACCGCTTTGGTGCGGTTCTTTATATCATGACTTATTGCTATTATATAAAATGGTTGCTTACAACTTGTTCCTGGGTCATCATAAATTGAATTAGATATACACATGCTTCTATTTACTAATTCTTTGAACTTTTCTATTTCCTAAAATCTTTCAGTCCGAGAAATGTGCCACCTGACCTACATAATTGTAATTTATGATAATTAAGTAAATAATTGGGTTGGAAAAGTCTGTAGACAAAGTTGTAAGTAATCATAATGGTAGGTATCAATAACCGATTAGAATGAATTTATTCTTCTTGATTAATATTTAAGAATAGTAGTTGTATAGAACACCGTCTCTTATATCCAGAAAGATTACGATAATGTGTATGTATGTTTGCATTTTTTTCAGGTGCTATGTATGACATCACAGACTCGTATGCCATGGCGTTTTATTTGGGTGGAGCTATGGTTATAATAAGTTCGGTCGTTATGATTCAGCCGTACTTTTACGTTAAAAATCATCCTCGCATTGATGAGGAGGTGATAATTGAAGAAAAAATCGGCCTTGCTGATTCAATAGACATTCCATCGTTGCTTCACACCTCGCACAGAGATCTCGTGCAGATGGCTGTGTCACTAGAAAGTTTAACTGCTGCTAAGCATTCACTCGATGTGATACGTCGATCTACTAAATCTTTGCATTCTATTAAACAAACTCCAAAACTACCATCAAAGAAAAAAGACGGATTACTCTTGCCGATGCACAGGGATATTGAGATCTTAAAAATGTCTTTCTCGACAGAAACTATTTAGAAAAGAATCAACCGATGCCATTTATATGTCATGTTTTCTCACATGCAATACCGGTTGGTTTGTATTCATTACTCCGATTTGGAATATATTTCACCTATTTAAGTGACATTAATAATTAATGTTTGAATAGGCAATATTTATATCCATGAACAAATATTTACTTAATAAATATATGCATTTACACATATACTTTATATTTTACTTACCATGTAAGAATTCGGTGTTTTCTACTCGGAAACTGCAAACTTTCTAATATAATTGCCAATGCGTTGTAGCATTTTAGAAACAGTTTGCTTTGTTGAACCATGTTCTACAGTGATACATTCCTAAGGCAGGGATTGTTCATAGAGTTGAAACCGAATTTATTTTGTTTAATAAAATGTTGCAATAATTACTTTTATGAAAGTGACTTTTACAATAAAAAATTGTATTTATTTTATGATTATATCTTTGGATATAATAAAATGATTTCTTTATTATGCCTTGTGTTTCATTTTGTAAAAAATGGTGGGAAGATGATGATAATGGTGATAGGGATGTATATGACGATGATGATGATGACAAAGAATAAGGTTATTTTGATGATGATGATGATAATGATGATGATAGAGATTTATGATGATGTTGATGTTGATGATGATGATGATGAAAAAGAAGAACAAGTAGATGATAATGATGTTGCTGCTGCTGATGATGATGACGACGACAACGAGGATGATGATGATGGTGATGAATGTTATAGTTGTTGTCATGTGTTTTCTATTAGACCTGTGTCAAAAATATATGTGCTATGTAAATAGCTCATTGTTGGTTGGTGAACTTAATTATGTACACCTGTATTATTTTATAACTATTCGACAAAGTTCTATTGTACAAGTTAATTATGAATTACTTTCTATAACCACTCCTTTCTTTCAATGATTCACTAACTATTCAAAAAGCCTATTTCTTGTCTTATATCAAATCACATTAAGGTACAACTCTAACCTGTGCAATATTATTGCAAGAACGAAAAAATAGGGCACACAATGGAAAACCGGTGTTCTTATGGTGCAGTTATGTAAAAAGAAATGAGCCGCCATTATTTTAAATTAGCGTTTGTTTATTTGTCAGAAGGCATCTCAGTCATCTCTATGATATTTCTAGTTTTATCATCATCACCGTCAAAAAATCTGAAAGGTAGTTACATCAAGATTTTTGTGCCATAAGGCTGTATCTAATATGAAGTAAAAAGGATGATTTAATTGTTTTAAACTGAGTCGTTAATAGCTTAACCTATGCTTGCAGCAACTGGATATACTTATGTGAATACGGCCCCAGTGCAGACCAAGGTCATCTCGCACATCATTAATGCTGTCCGACCATGGTCTGCACTGTTCGCTATTCAGTCGTTCCTAAAATGATTAATGGTTTTGTCCAGATAGAAAGACGGACTAGTCCATTTATGTCATTTAGTGTGGTCAGGCTAAAAAATCGATGATTAAGTGCGAAATGTAAAAAACCAAGTTGGTTTGTGGGGAATATGTTAATAAGTAGAAAACGATATTTTCATTTACGATACTTTAATGAGATATATTTATTTTCATTGATGAATGATATATATTAACAACAAAAAATGGAGAAGCATTTATCCATATATCATGTTAGTTTATCGTGCAAATAATTCGCGTATTTACTAAAGTCTTGAAGAAGCTTTTTTTCGAAGCAGAAATATAACTCACGCTCACGTTTTTACTGACATTTCGTCTTTAAGCTTTTTGTTTTAATCAGAAATTAATTCCATGAATTTCCAGTTTTATCTATTCATTTATTTTTACATTTTCCGGAGGTAAATCATTACGTTATTAAAGGTTTTGAATTGATAAAGAAACATGATATAGTGGAATAAATAATATTTTATTAAGAAAGAATTAACAACAATTATGGTGATGTAGGTTCTGGTCAGTCAACATCGGTTGAATATGAAACGGGTTTACACAAACTAGATATTGTCTTTAGTATTTGAATTATCACTTGATGATTAACTTTATCCATGCATGTATAGTCCTGGTTATTCACTGTTTGGTACTTTGATGATCCGAAATTAAATGACTGGAACCAACATTTAACCTGAAAAAATACATACAATATTTATTATTTTGTTGAATAAGACAAACAATAAACATTATTTGAGAATAAACATGTCTATGTCAAATTATAATAAGTCTGTCCCCGCCTTTGAATTAAAATATTATGATAACCATGATCCAAGGGACCACTGCTTAGGAGTTTGGATCCCGACAGGCTGCAAAATGCAATGGTCCGTCGAAAGAGACATAATTAATGAAAATACATCATAAGTCAGTCTGATAAGAGTTACCTTTCTTCTATATAAAAAAGGAGCAAATATAATTGAACCTACAGAATTATTGTTGACGACACAATAGGTCCTGTCATGTGACCGGAAGTATTATCCGTTGATGGTGAAGTTGCTGATGCCGTTGTTGGAGTTCAATAGGAGGATGAGGAACAAGAACACAAACATGAACATGTACACTGAAAGAGTGAAATAAAAAATGTGTTCACGGTGAGGTAAAATCATTACAATGCGATATCAGTATAAATTTCATCATAGCATTTTACAATTCATTGTATTTTTATTGCATTAAGACATTTCTGATATATATTTCATTTTTAAAATGAAGTGAATAACTAGATAAAATCTTCTTCATCGCTATTTCCATTCATTTTAAAACACTGCATGATGATTTCGAATAATTTTAAAGCACAATCTTGCGATTTCAAATCATTAATTATACGATGGGCCATAATTTATTAGCGGATTCGAATCATTTTTAGAATACTAAGTACTATAATTATATTGGCAATATCTTTTGATATGCGGTTTTAAATGTGTTACGAACTACATACATACGGCGATTTCAAATAATCTTAATACATAAACAAAGCACTATTCGCATTAAGTTAATGAAAAGACACGTAATTAACTGCTTTAGATCTCAGACAAGATACGGGCTTTAATTGCAAGAGATGTAAACTATCATAAAAGTCGTGACTCTTATTTTAAGTTTAATTAATAATTGATTAAAATAATTTCACATACATTGGTTATTGCCAAATCCAGATCCAGTCCCGTAACCACCGCCGTATGCAGGCATATAGGTGTATCCGGCACCGCCGACACTGCCGTAACTTCCATAACCGCCGTATCCGTAGTCGGCGACAACTAGGCCAATTACGGCGGTCAAAGCTAGAACTATAACTGTCAGTGATTTCATGTTGATCTGAAACGTCAAAAACATAAAATAAAATACAGTCATTCGGGAATCAGTGTTGATTTAAAGTTTTGAGAATTGCATACATGATTTTATGTTCTATATTAACAGCAAACTACTGAGCCACAAATCGAAGAGGGACTTTCATGAGTTTGAATTTTATTCATAGATAGGCGAAAGACTTATGAGAAAAGTATATGCCCAAAGAAGTAAAAGTTTTGAAGTTTTACTGTGTATTTATCATTTGAAGAAATAGTACAAGCTATGATATATTGCATGACTACTGTATTTAAAAACATTAAATATGAAGTGCAAGACGCAAACATAATTTTAACTGCAATGTACATGTATTTTCAGCGCTTTTTGAAAATTTCTTTTAAATACGATTTATCACTGTGATATACAGGAAACTATTTTTTATTTCTATCCTTATCTTAACATATATTACATGTTTCAATTCGAGAAATTGTAAATGGCAAGCTGAATGCTATACATGTATATACAAAAATAAATAATTCTTCAGTTTATAATAATTGATATTACAGTAAAATTGCACTTGATTGAAACAAGCGTCGTCTGAGTATGAATTTATTTATTTACTTTCAATATTTTTTTTATCAGAATGATCTAAAGTTTTTAGATTTTTAAACGAAATATATCATGTATACCTTTTTATAAGTTGTATAGGTTTTTATATAAAAATATTGTTTAAGGAATTAATGCAATGCTATTCTTCGGGGAAAAGGATACTGTAAACTGAAGAAAATCTTATACATGTATGTAATAGAGTGAAATAAACAACAACAAAGTCCTTAATATTATATATCCATATACACTGTGCAATGATATAGGTATCTTATAAATTTAAATACTAGAATTAAATCAAAATTTGTTTACCAAGAAAAAATTAAAGATCGTAAATCAAATTTAAATGTAGAAAGTACGTGAGTATGAACTTACCTCGGGTAGTGTTGACAAAAATTTGTGTCGTCTGTCCTTTGCGTCGGGTATATATTGACCCGGAAATGGATGAACAAGTCGGACAACTTCCGGGTATTAGACGGTCTGGGGTGTCTAACGCAGTTGATATACACGTTGTCAATTACGTGTTATTATTCGATTATGTTTTAATTTATATAACATTTTTGTTGCTGGGTTGGGTGTTTTTAAAGTCACTTTAACACTTCCAAGGTCTTTTTCGTAACTAGAATAGATAATGAGTGATAATGACATCATAGAAGAAATTTCGTAAATATATTTTTTCTCAATAAAATAACTGCATGAACACAACGTATCGAAATGGTATGTATCCAGATCAACAGGGCTTGATCATAATGTCAGTCTCTGGTGGATAATTGACATGTTTAAAGGTACATTAATTAAGCCTCAAATTGAAAACATTTTTTTTCTTCTGAAGAAAGAGCAAACGTGTGCTAAAAATCAGCCTATGAGTTGCATTTGGGAAACTTAATTAATAGGACACGAAAAGTAAAGGCTTTTGACAAAAAATATATTCATTTTTGAACGGGCCTTTAAAGTCCAGGGAATAGTTCATTTCTCTTTTCATCTTTTAATAACGCCGATTTTCATCTCGTTTTGATTGAAATTGCCCATGGAAAACATAGGCAATACAAAACTAGTATGTTTATCTTTTTTTGCTGACAGTCCCTGTATAATGGCGAAAATCGCCCAAGAAGGTGGACATTTCGACCAATTAGTCAAAGTTACACAGTTTTCAACCCCTTTTGAGTAGATTGTTAAAAATTCTGTATACGGTGTATTGTTCTTCTAGGAACAATCACGTCATGGTTACTTTGTAGTCTGTACTGGACACGAGGGGTTTCCATTATTGTTAACCAGCAATCATCACCCTCATTCTCAACATTATTATTATTATCATCATCATTCTCAACATTATTATTATTATCATCATCATTCTCAACATTATTATTATTATCATCATCATTCTCAACATTATTATTATTATCATCATCATCATTATCAATAATAATAATAATAATAATAATAATAATAATAATAATAATAATAATAATAATAAAATTAATAATAATTATCATTATTATTACTATTATCATCATCATCATGTCTGCTGCCTAAATTTGATTTATTAGGCGGGTAGGGGGTTTGTATTTCCTTCACAGTCGAAGGAGGTAAGTTAAACGTGTCAAACATGGAAAATAACATCTTAAAGGATAAAATTCTTGAATAATGACGCAGATGATAAATTAGAGAAACTGTAAATAATGCGAATGTGTCTCCATCAATAGTGCTAGTTGTTTATTTATTCTTTTTTTTTATTTTATTTCATACATGTTATTTTCAACTGTCATAAACAAATATCCAATTCAATACACAACGCCTATCAAATCGTGTGATCTGACAAAGTGAAATTCCCGAGGCAATAAAGAATCAAAACCTGTACATACCATATACAAATATGTATCAAATATATACACTGCATTTCATTTTGATTTTCTCAAAATATATCTATAGGGAGGAAAATTTCCTACGATTTTGCAAAGCTTTTATTGATATCCCTTTAATTATTGGAATACTAGTGGAAGCATGGTTTCTATGGGAGAACAGATTTTCATACAGTGACCTTTGATTAAGCATTTTAAGTCTCTTATCGTACGGGCATAGTAATTGTGCGCATTATAGTTATATATTTTTTTTGTACAGCGATTTGGAAGACCATTTCTAAGTATCATAAATCCAAATTTGATTTACTTATATGTAAGAAAAGGGTTGACAGCAAGTACTTGATTGTCAAGAAATACTCCATGTTACTATTTTTTTTTAAACATTTTACAAAATTTACCAATACAGTTTATATACGATATAACCCCTTTCATGTAAAACACACATCGCAAATTTCGCAAATAGCATTCGGTTCTGAGATGAATTTCAGAGATATGTATGATTGTCAAGCTGATGTTGAACTATTGCTTAAGTGACATAAAACACTAACCACAGTAGTTCCCGAGAAGATGTGAGAAAGCTCATCCGTAGCCTTTGTTTCTCAGTGGCAATAAGTAGTTTCAGGGTTCTCAGTGGCAACAAGTAGTTTCAGGGTTCTCAGTGGAAACAAGTAGTTTCAGAGTTGTCAGTGGATACAAAAAGTTTCAGGGTTCACAGAGGAAACAAGCAGTTTCAGGAAGTAGTTTTAGGGTTTTCAGTGGAAACAAAAAGTTTCAGGGTTCTCAGTGGCAACAAGTAGTTTCAGGGTTCTCAGTGGCAACAAGTAGTTTCAGGGTTCTCAGTGGCAACAAGTAGTTTCAGGGTTCTCAGTGGCAACAAGTAGTTTCAGGGTTCTCAGTGGCAACAAGTAGTTTCAGGGTTCTCAGTGGCAACAAGTAGTTTCAGGGTTCTCAGTTCATAAACCACTAAAACATAAACATTGACAAAATTGACATGACGGAGAATATAATAAAATGTACTCTGTTTCAATTTGGATCATTTAATAGTATATATATATATTTATATTTTAAAACACCTCATACAATATGACATCTACAATTAGACAGTAAAATAAATGGACACAGACAGAATATGTATATATTCCTTAAAACACTACTTACTACTACATGTACTTTTCTAGTTTTACTATTTTCTACATTAAAATCTGAAAGAACAAGTTGTAATAAAATATTTCCTCAAAGAACATAGTACTGTTATACTGTACTCAACTGTTTATATTTGTCAGCACTGTCTCTTCAGTAAACACCTGTAATTGTTCACATTCAGATCATTCTTCTTGTAGACAATGAATAGCCTTTCATTGACTGTAAATATCCAGTACCAGGTATACCAAGCATATTTCAGAATAAGACTTGCCATTCAGACAATGTATACAGGTTATACAAATGCTGACACAAGTGAGGACTACAGTACCAGTATTCTTTAAATACTTAGACTAAAATCCATTTGTTTTTCCAAATAATTTAAAAAGTAAATTTCTTTTGGGCTTAGCTTAAACCAACTAAAAATGACCTTGAACAAGGGCTCACTATGCTATTAAAAATGAGCTTTCTTTTCATTCCAAAAAGCTAAAATGCCCATTGCATACAGGTTACAAATGTATTACCAATAATAAACTTTTTAAGAATTTCAAAAGTATAAAATAATAGAGCATTATCTAATGACTTAAAATTAAAACATTTTCTACTTTTTTATCAAAATAATATCTATCCGAAATTCTTTTTGAAAATTAATTTTCAGTAAGTCATTGACATGTGTTCCAATTATTTTTCTGCTACAGTTACACCAATTATACCACAAAAACATATACCCCACAAAGCAATGATCTAAACATTTATAAATGAAAACAAAGAAAAAAAATAACAAACCTGAGAAAAAATAGCATGCAAGATAATGGTAGTCTTCAGTACTTGAAATATTTTTGACTTTGAGAATTAAACAGCATTTTCAAAAATAATGTGAAAAAAAAGAAAGATTTGTTTTTATGAAAAAACAAAATGGTGAAAATGTTTCAGGCATTAAAAAAGGGGGTATGAACCACTGTGGAGATTTCTATAAGAGGGTGGATGGGGGGGTTAAATGGTGGGAAGAAAGTAAAAGGCACAATGTCAGATTTTACTGCAATTGTAGTAAATAATGACAAACTGATGGTTGTTAAATGACAACTCAACTATTTCATTCTAATTTATCTTGAAATAAAACAAAAAATAATATAGGAGGAAAAATTCCTTTTTTTCAGATAAAATTTAATTACATGTACAATATTTCCAACTTTTTCCAAAATTGCATCAAATTTCTAATAGATTCAATCATTTTATACACTTCTAATAGATTTAATCATTTTATGCACAGACAGATAATTAATTACTTGAAGGTAGTATCATACAATATTCATTGTTGTACTAGTATATAACCCTTATCCTGCTGAAATTAAATAATAGACTAGCCCTGCTTTGAACATGGAACAGTCCATTTGTAGTTGAAGGTATTTTCAATATGAAAATACAAAACTTGAACTACCAACATAATAAAGTCAGAGTCAGTGTGACTCTATACTGGTGACAAAGCCTAATAACTTATAGTGTCAACAGGTTACAAGTAATATTTCAATAACAAGACTATTCTTAGTGCTTGATAGTAAAACAAGAGCCATGATAATTAAAAATTTTCCAAGTTAAAAGGGGCCATTATTTTGTCAGAATCTTTGTTAGAGTTATGGGCCTTAGTCAGTGGCCTCCTGTTATGCTCTCATATAAGTGTGTGAAGTTTCACCCCTTTACTATAGTACTTTTAAAGATACTAACTTACACACAAGAACCAATTTGTGATGCCCACGCCAGGGTGAGTACAATAGTCTTTGAATAGCCAAGCTATAAACAGTAAAACAAAATGCTGTTAAAAGGATGACATTTTAATCAGTTTAACTGGCCAAATCACTCATGAAAAATTAAAATGTATTTAATTTGTAATTGAAGAGGTGATATGAAAATTACATTTGGTCCTCCTAAATGTATTCAGCACCTGCCTAATGATGTGACTAAAGGATTTCTAAGATGGTGATACATTTTTTCTTCAAAACAACATAGCATAAAAAAGAGTGAAACAAATGAAAATGCTTTTTGGATAAATCCATTATGATGTTTATATGATTTTAAGAATTTATTTAAAATGTGCATACTATTCTTTATGATAACCTATCAAATATTAACAACCTGGCATGATTCTTGGTGTATTTTTACCTATAGTAAGTGGTGCTGTGATTCAACCATGTTTTGTTAAAGATTTAGTGGTGCCCTACCAAGACCATGTTTTGATAAAGATTTAGTGGTGCCCTACCTTATCCATGTTTTGATGAAGATTTAGTGGTGCCCTACCTTATTCATGTTATGTTAAAAGTTGTTGCTTAAGCCTCAATAATATTGTGTCAATTTTAATGGTGCCCTACCTCTAGTATGTTAAAAGTTTTAGTGGTACCCTACCAAGCCATATGTTGTCAACATTTAAGCGACGCTTTACCTTAACAATTTTACTTTACCTTAACAATTTTACGTCAAAATTACATTATTGTTTTGCTGATTGTCAAATACTTAATACTCAAAATAGGAAATGAACAAGAAATTTTTGTCCTAGTGTTATTCTGTTGTATAACAATTTTAATTTTAAAAGCAGTCAGACATCTTTATTGTAATTATTACAAACAAATTATGCGTCTTTTTTCCTAGAATTTTAATAAATTTTGCTGTTAATTATTCTGTAAAACTTCACTCACTTTCTGATTTTCTTATATACTTGACAATCATGTTTGAAACTGTTTTCAAAATTGACTCAAGCTGTATGACTTGTAAGTAAGCAATTCCAAATACCTCAACTAAAACTTTTGCTACTACTTGCTTGTAATGTAATAGGATGATACAGATATACAAGAAAACAGCATCTTAATTGGAACATGGTGCAAAAAATGCTGACAAATGTATTCTACAGATTTTAGATAGGCCAAACATTTTCTGTAAATGTACAAGTGAGAGATGGTTAAATACAATCTAGTTCTCTCAACAAGAAGTAATCAATTCAACTACATTACTAACAAGCAGTTAAATATAACAGTTTCATGGTAGGGTTAAAATGAATTATAAAAGCTTGATTCCTGTCAGGAAACATTTTTGTCAGGAAACTAAGATTTAACATTGCTGCAAAAGTGATTCCTGTACTTACTGAATTTTAATCACCTTTCAATTGTATGTTTTAGTGTATATGATTGTTTTTAATACATCTCACCAAGAGGTTATCAATTCAACTTCATTATTAACAAGCAGATAAATATAACAGTTTCATGGTTACTTCATTACTAACAAGCAGATAAATATAACAGTTTCATGGTTATATGTGTGTTTATACATTTACTACCCAAATCTGTCATGTTAAAGCCATGTGTAAGTTGTAAAATCTACAAAAATACAGAATGATCGAACCATGCTAGGTTGTTATGAGTTTAGAAAAGTTGACTTCTCAGGAACATGATGGTAAATTTCATACACACTTCATCACTAATGCAATGCTAATTTTATATATAACTGGTACATGTATAAATATGGAAAGCATGTTCAAACAATATCGCATTCAAAGTAAAAAGTCACCTCTACAGCATGCCCTTTATACATACACAATGGCTCTAAAAAAGTGAAAATTTCAATACATTTACACAAAAGACTGATCCTATATATCAATATAAAAGTTAGTAATAAAACCCTAAAAACTTGATGCTGACTAATTTTAACAGTACAGTCCCTAAATAGGCAGTAACAGAACAGTTATACTTCTTCATAAAATGGGATGCGGTAAGATTCAACCGGATTTACAAAAAATTCATGTATATATCAAGTGCACCCAGTCACCATTTGATTCTAAACACTACAAAATGTTAATCAAGCGTACCCTTCAAAATATCATATTCAAAAATAGTATCATAATATAAATCAAGCATGATGCTATAAGAAATATCCATTTTACTACAGACACTCTGAAAATTAATCAAACGTACCCTTGAAATTAATAATCAATATTTAACATAACATGTATTAGATGATGAAGTTATGAAGCAATTTAATTTCAGGTGGTTTTGATGATATATATAAGTGAGGTATATACAGATGAAATTAAACTTATTTCTTTAATTGTGTTCTGTAGGAAACAACTTTTCTTACGAGTTGAACTTTGAAAGTGACCAATCATCCAAATCATTAACTAATAGATGATTAGATTACTGTAAAGGCAATAAAAAGCATGAATGGGGATATACAAATTTTCTTTTATTTCATATCATAATGAATAATAACATTGATTCTAATTTGTTAATTTACCGACTCAATTCCAATGTATCAAATTCAATTAAATGATTTAAAAGATGGTTTTGATTGACAACTAAAATGAAATGCCACAAGAAAGAAAAAATTGCATGAACTTGGAATGAACGTAAATGAGCCGCGTCACGACAAAACCAACATAATGGGTTTGTGACCAGCATGAATCCAGACCAGCCTGCACATCCGCACAGTCTGATCAGGATCCATGCTGTTCGCTTACCAACTCTATTACAAGTAGAGAAACTGATAGCGGATGCGCAGGCTGGTCTTGATCCATGCTGGTCACAAACCCATTATGTTGGTTTTGTCATGACACAGCTCAAAATGAGTGTCAACTTGGGGTAAAATAGAACAGCAGTAAAAGTAAATGAAAATACTGTTAGAGTATAAACTTTAATGGAAAATGATTGGATTATACACATCTAATGTAACACATCTATATATCTACAAACACTTAGTAATAATAATAATTCTAACAGTAAACATATTATATTTCTTGAACAAAAAAAGGGTAAAATTTGATTTACACTTTGATGACCCACCACAATAATATCATAACTAGATCTTTAAGTTTTCTTATTAATGACCAAGTTGCATCATTATTTATTTTATTTTTTTATTCTTTTTTTATATTTCATTTTTTTTACTCCTTTTGCCAATAGAGTCACATCAATAAAGTATGCAAAAAAAAATATAATTAAAAGTAAGGCAGTGTCTATTCTAGGAGGGGGGATTCACTCATATTTTTGAGAATTCCCCCCTATTTTTTCAGAGGCAGGGGGGAAATTTTACATAGAGAAAGAGGGAAAAAGATCATTAAATGTAATAAATTCTCCTTTTTCAATAAAAATCCCCCCGTTTTTTTCGAATCCTAGAATAGACATTGGTAAGGACATCAGTCACCAAACATTGTGATTGTCTGATATAAAGTTGTGTTCAAAATCGCCCAATCAGAAGATTCTATCATTGACTGGTACACAATTTCAAATTTTATTGACATGCAAACTGCATAGTTTACCAAAACCAGCCTATCATCACATGGAAGAACCTTATGTGAAAAATAGAACTGGTTAATACACATTTTCTATATCCAGTACTTTATATTTTTTTTTATAAGTTAAAAAACAAACCACAGTTAAGTCTAGACTGTGTAACTTTTGTTAAGTTGGAATAATCATGTTAATTCTGTGCCTCAGCCACTTTCCAAGTTTAAAGTCGATTTCATCAGGTCAGATCTATTTATAGCAATTAAAAGTATAAAAACTGTCCACAAAAAAACACGAAAATAAAAACCTAAAAAAATTTTCAAAACATAAAGATTTGGTCAGAAATTTAAAATATTGGAATATAAATGAAGACTAGTCCTGTAGATTTCTAAACCAATTCAATTATCAATAGAAAAAATTTATTAAACTGTAGTTTAGAAATTTCAAAAATGACATTTTCAATAAATTCTTTACGACACAGTTTCAGACTAGATCTAAATACAGTACCACAGTTTTCATATAAACACATATTACCAACAGATGCTGCAATTTTTCCTAAACTCTAGAACATCTTATGAACAGAATTTTACTACGCAGATTATTGTTTTCATTTACTCATTAAAACAAATATCACTAAAATCATCAATTTAACTTTATGATGGACTAAGCTAAATAAGTTAAAAAAGAAAGAAAAAAAAACAGACAGCTTTTTTAGCTCATCTTTTAAAAAATAACAAATTTAATAACATAACTAGGAAAGTAAAACATCGGATGGACTAGTTAAAACCGATAATAATTTTATAACAATTTGTTATCAATTTCTTAAACAAAGAAAAATTCACAGCTATTAAATGCATAACTCTTCTAGCGATAAAAACATTAAAATTTACTTAAACAGGTTGGCTAAGGTTTATATAAAACTTAGATCTCCAAACAAATTGAAACTAAACATTCAA
This sequence comes from Ruditapes philippinarum, assembly GCF_026571515.1. Lineage (NCBI taxonomy): Eukaryota > Metazoa > Mollusca > Bivalvia > Venerida > Veneridae > Ruditapes > Ruditapes philippinarum. The sequence continues at coordinate 41,650 of NW_026858265.1, forward strand.
TAACTATAAAAATTACTGTCATCCCATGCATCATGTGACCATTCTATATGACGTAAAATGAATTTATTCTATTTATAGTAACAGATGATCATGTGATATCCCATGTGCTCATCATATGATCTTGCATGAAGACTGCCTTGGTCAGGGACTGTACGCATCTATCGTCATGCGTGTGAATTCTGTTTGTGACATATATAATCGCTATAGCTACATGTAATTTTTTCACTACGGTAACGAGTTAGACGTATACTACGTCTAATATCGTTACTTAAGGGTCCTTTATAGCCCCCTTTCCTGAGTAAAGAGTCAATGGTTTGAACGCGGTCCCATCCTGAAACAAAGAAACAGAGCATAACTTGCCGTGGGTCATTATAAGATATATACTAATTACAAAACTTATATGAAATCAAGTTTAACTGTTTTATTTCTAATCACCGATGTTGATCAATCAGAGCAATATATGGAAGACATGATCATCCATCGAACTGCCGACAACAAAATTCATTTCCAAGCAAACCCAATTCTAGTACGGTTTAATTTAATAGCAAAAAACGGAATTTTAGCAAAGAAGGTTATGTAACAATTCAAACGGAGTGATAAGTACATGTATCATATCAGTACACATATTTTCATTCCTTTATATTTCAGTATACCTTGTTCAACTGCCACCTCGGGTAGATATGTGGCAGTTTTCTTGTGACCTTTCTCATTTATAAACTCTATCCGAACTCCATTTGTTCCGACCTGTAATGAAACCCAACAATCTGTACCAATCTGATTAACCCATAACCTGCTGGTCTTCTAAAGTGAACTCGTCCGACATCATTTGAGATGAATTTTCAGATCTGGTCGGTCAACAGTACAGAGCCTGGCCAGTAATGCACAGGACAATGGCTAAATACTCTTGGTTCCAGCAGGTTAAAGGTTGAATTTGTGTTCAACATCATGATAATGATGTATGTAAACAGAGACATTACACCACATGGTGACACCTGATATCCCTTACATGAAAGCGAATAAATAACAGTCAGTTATAATAAAAATCTTTAACAAAAAAAAAAATTCTCCTAACTAAATAACAGGCACAAGTCAAAAACATTTGATGCTCAAGTTATTTTATCAAGCTTTTATTTTGTCTTGTATAAGAATATATTCCCATAGGAAAAAAACTTGAATTTAACAAGAAGCTTAGTCATATGATAAATCAAGGATTTAGTAAACCATGCACAGACTTTAATCTTTCGTCAAGAATACATGTACTTTATTACTAGTATTTGGATGTACATAACCATACTCAAAGGATAAGAGACTGATGTTTCAATGTTACAAAGTTATCTTAACTTGCTTTTTTCATGTTATAAGTTCAGTGAGTTAAAGAAACATGTATTTGAATGAATCCTCAAAGAGTAATTCCTACATGTGTAATTTTAGAACAAAGAATAACAGATTGATGTGTATACCTCCCAATCTAAATAATCTCTGGCGTCTTCAAAATGAGTTAGGATGGAGACTGAACAATGAAGACGAGGAAACTCTTCCTTTGTGATTGGACTAAAGCGGCTGTCACGCATTGCACTGAAAAACACAAAACACATGCATGTCATACAATATATTCACACCTTATTGACAGTAGAAAATATTTATGTAAATAAAATTTTAATGTACCAAAAAAGAGGAAACAAAGACTGATAGCTAGTTGTTTCTTTCTAGTTTGTATGCCTTTTTTTTATTTTATTCTTCATATACATCACCTGTTATGAACATGCCCATCACAGCAGCTAAATTTATGCCTTGATACCTTTAAATGACAATTCCTTGGCCACTTGAAAGTAGTTATTGATACATTGTATTACAACATTTCATAATATACAGTGGAACCTTATAAAACTAATAGATAGTATTTTAGTGATGTTAGTGTCAGACTATGAGATCTTCATTAATATTTTCAAGACATATTTCACATAATTATAGAATTATCTTAATTGTCAATAAAGGCCAGCATAAAGGTCTGTTTACTCACAACAAGGTCTCTCAAAACAGGTCATACTTCTTATCAAAATCTCGATGTTCAGAGGTACATGGTGTGTAATCTTTCACTTAAGAAAAAAGAAGAATTATTAATAATTTAATGCAATGTAGTAGTCATCTAGATACAAAATATTTCTCACCTTGTGACAGCATATTCCCTGAGACCACATTGCAAGTTTGTTGCTGAAAATGTACCTATACAGCCTCGCAAACGTTTGTCTTTACCTAATTTCCATGTCACAAATAGTGGACTGAAAATAACCAAAAATTACAGATTTTTATTTAAGAAAGGCATTATGTGTGATTAAATTATGATTACACATCATATTCTTTTAACTTTTTAATTTGCATACAAAATGTATAAAAAATTTCTTTTATTAACAGTTCCCTGACAATGCACCTGCTAGTCATAATCAGAATTGATTGTTAAGCAGTATAATGTTGATGTAGAGATCTACCTCTATATCACCATATTAACACATCTTACATGACATGTACCCAGGAATGTATTTAGGGTCACCTTATGTACCTAATTAACTCCAAATAATCCCTGTGTACCTAAGAAACAAGAGGGCCATGATGGCCCTGAAGTCGCTCACCTGTATATAGGCCCCCAGAGCGGGGCCAGTTTAAACCCCAGGGCTTTTTCTTGAACAAACTTGGTAGACACCCATTAGAAGATGTTTTATGCTAAACATCTAAGGTCTAGCTCATTGAGTTTTTTAAAAACGAGATGACCCATGTTCGAACTCATCCAAACAATTGACTAAACAAGCATCTTGAAAAGGTTTCTTAATAATTGGGTCAAAAATGTGACCACTAGAGTGTTCACAAGGTTTTTCTATTTATAGCTCCTGTGACCTAGTTTTTCATCAGAGATAAACCATGTGCAAACTCATCAAAGCAGTTATCTAAACAAGCATCCTGACAAAGTTTGATCATGATTAGGTAAAAAATGTGACCACTTCTAGAGTGTTCAAAAGTTTTTTCTATTTTTAGCTCCTGTGACCTAGTTTTTCATCAGAGATGACCAATATTCAAACTCATCTGAGCAACTGACTGGACAAGCATCCACACTAAGTTTGATGATGATTGGGTAAAAAATGTGACCACTAGAGTGTTCACAAAGTTTTTCTATTTATAGCTCCTGTGACCTAGTTTTTCATCAGAGATGACCCATGTTCGAACTCATCCAAGCAATTAACTAGACAAGCATTCTGACCAAGTTTGATGATGATTGCTTCAAAAATGTGACCACTAGTGTTTCACAAGGTTTTTCTATTTATAGCTCCTGTGACCTAGATTTTCATCGGAGATGACCCATGTTCGAACTCATCCAAGCAATTGACTAAACAAACATCCTGACAAAGTTTGATGATGATTGAGTCACTCATTGAGTCATTAGGTGTGTTCACAAGCAATTGTCGACGGACATTCACCAATCCTAATAGCTCAACCTGAGCAAAAAACTAAAAAGTAACATTGGGATTCAAATTATTTTTGTAGGTAATTACTGGGTCAAAGGTGAATGCCCTTTTTTCTTCTTTTAAGGAAATGTAATAAATATTTTAGTACTTTGTTTTTTTCTGTTATGTACATTTGAACCATACAATATTTTCTATAAAGTCTTCAATTAATGATAAAACTCTAATATTTTCTTAAACATTCTTTATATATGAACACCATGAAATGAACAAAATAGTTACAGTTTAACTATTATATGTGTACCTATTCACATATGCAACTTTGTGCCCAACCCAATAATGCATATTTCAAAGAACTTTTAATCTAAATTATAGCATAAAATCGGCTATTTTTCCCTCTTTTGCCCATGTTATAACGGGACCAAAACCATGTGTTAACATAGTCACGCGCTCTTGTTATAGCCCGGTTTCACCTATGCGCAATACATACAGGGCCCAGTAAACAAACAAACAAAAAATGACGATTTGGCCTGTTTGCCGAAGAGTCATGCGTTCTTGTTATATTGAAATTTATTGATTCGAGGGCCTCAGTCGCATATTCCAGTAACTATGCCGGAAAAAACGGCGTATAGACATCGGTGCTAATCTTGGTTGTCGCCCTTTCTAAGAAACGGACAGTTGTCAATGTAAACAAATACAGTAGAATCTACCTGTCATTCAGTTTAACGCTCCGATTAACTTACAAAACTAGATAACACAAAATTAATATGAGAAAATGTTTTTTATTTATGTTAATGTTGATAAATGCTCTTTATATTTCTTTGAGAGAATGCTTAGTGCCTTGATTTTTTTATAAACTTGTTTGCTTGAAAAAAAAAACCGATTCTGATGTCACTGATCGTTTTTCTATCGTCAATCTGAAATCACTCTAAGAATTTCTGAGGGTCATGTTTTGTCTTGGGTAGAGTAATGTAACGTTTAATTTTTCTTGAGATAATAAATCTCCAAAGGCCAAGCTTTGTTAAATCAATTAAAATTCAAAATTTCGTTCGGTTCCGAGAATTTTCCAAGTTGTTGGCCCCGGAAAAAATGAAACGCATACGTAAAACATAGAATTGGATAAATACCGTCCAAGCACAAGAATTTAATGTAATTGTGTTTTGTATAAACTATACATCACGAATCTGTTTGAAAATTTTATGCTATAATAGCGTCAACGCACGTTTATTTCGTGTTATAAAGTCTGCAGAGTCCCTCGGAACTGTTGGAGCCCTCGCCCTACCGGGCTCGGGCACCAACCGTTCCTCGGGACTCTGCAGACGTTATAACACGGAAAAACGTGCGTTAACCCTATAGTGCAAGTCATTAAAACTCATTTTCTGTTATTTTAAATAAAATCAACTTAGATTTAAACTGATAAAAATTATATCTTCTAATCTAAAAGTAGTTTATATGCTGTAAATGTGTGAATTTGTATTATCATTATAATTAGTCATACTTTTCTTTGTTACCATCACAAAGAGGTCAATTTACTACACCCCTTTTCATTAAAATAGAATGATCCTTGTACATGTATGGAAGAAAAAAAAAGAATTCGTTTTCTTCGGAATAGATTACTACAAATTAAAAAAGTCTTTAGTATTTTAAAAATAATGTTAGAAAATATTTTACAAAATAAAACATAAAATAATAATTTCAGAACGAGGATACGTATTGTTTGTAAACATGGACGAGTCCACTTACTAAGATTCGTTAGTGAAAGACGGGGTTCTCGGTGGTTCGTAACTGTGTAAATGGCTGTGTAGAACGTCAAAACAATAGAAACACATTTGAGCACAAGCAACAGTGTATCCATTTTTCATTCCATTCATGTAACTGGAAGTTCCATTACAGGAAACTGAAGGCATCGAATTATTTAATTTCTGTTTCTTTACTCCACAACAGCTCGCAGCCATTGTGAATTATCTTCTCAACAGCTGTGACTGGTTATACTAATATGGGTCGTGCAGATGGCGAATTAAAGTAAAATATTTCGAACCAGTCCGAATTTTTCACTGAATAGGCATTAAAACGCTAAAATAACGTCTAAGTTTTTATAGGTTGTAAATAACTAAATGTTATTACTTTCGATATGAATATATTAGATTGTATGTGGGTCAATAAAGATTGATGGTAAAAATGCATTTACGTTACTACATAAATCAATCTAAAACATCTTTTCTATTCTCCTTTGTAATGGTTAAAAGTGTGCCATGAGTCAAAACTTTCTTTTTCAAATCATTGATTAATTTTTTAACTTAAAGCAGCAAGTGACTTACTATATAGTGACTTGCATACTGGGGAGGGGGCTTATAGGACTGGCCCCAGAATGACCTAGATTTTTGAATAATTTCTTTTCAAAAGGACATATGCATGTAGATTAAAATATATTACCTAAGATATAAATTTAGGTCACTAAATCCTTATTATTGGTGCCTAGACTCTTGCTGAGCTTCCTGTCATAAATCTTTGTCACCAAAACATTGCATGCATTAAGGCAATTTGCTGTACAATTTAATTCGTTAAATTGCAACAGGAAATCGATTTTGTTGATCAACACATTCCGGCACATCACCGAAACCCAATTTTCTGAGAGGAGACTAACCTGATGTGTTTTTTTTTTGTGTGACAATATATATAGATAAAACAATACGTTAATTAAGTAGCGTCAGGTGGAATAATTCAAACAGGGTTTGAAGTTCTATATAGAAATTGCTATCTATTTTAAATGGTTTATGCGTTTTTTGTTGTAACTTGTTATAAAATGTAAGTCATGAATATAGACTGGTAAAAATAAATGATGCCTCAGAATCATTAAAAACAGCAAAATTACATGAAAAATGTACACCCGGTTTGAGTGAGTGTGTACGTACTACATGGGGATAATGAAAAAGTGCAACATCCTGACGACCCCCAGCACCGGCTTGAGCGGTATTCAATTCTCACCACTTAAAAGTGTCGGACTCAATGACCTTGAAGAACCAGAAAATATAACAACACTGAAGCATGTTGTGATGTATAAATATCTGGTAAAAAGTGATCCCTCGGAAGCATAATCAGCAAAAGTTACTGCTCTAGTTCAGAGCCTGTTTCACGCAAAACAGTGATAGTTGTATATTATACGAACGAAATATATTTGAACTGATTATATACTATGCTTTTTGAAGCATCCTGTTGTTCGCTCCACAAATATTTTTTTTAGTATTAAATTAGTTGAGGTGAAAACGTCGTTTAGGCAAACTATGATTATCCAATTGATTTATATTTAACTAAAATCACGCTATAGAGCACAATTTTCAATACAGATGTGACTCAAGTGATTTGTAATTCTCCGGATATCGGCAATATGTTTCTTAATTGAATAATGCATAATGCACAAATACTCGTGAAAAAAATCGAGGGGATTGGGTGAAGTATGGTTAATTAAATTTTGTAAAACCGTTAGTAAAAGACATAAACTACATGGCGTATACAGTTCATTGTGTAGCCCATATTATTTCAAGACAAAATTTAATGTAAACTAGTTCATTAGTGATGTTACGATTCTTTACGTTAGTTTGCACCTCTTTGCGTACTTTATGTACATCGTCCGTCTTTTGAGTCTATACACATTTCGGTTCAATGCAAAAGAGTAATTCTCACGATTTATTGATTTTCTGGGTTACCGTAAGGTCTGTTTTTATAAAAAAATATTGTTATTAAATTTTTTCCTACGTCTACATTATAAGGTAATCAATATTTTCTACAATATTCGTCGTAAATTTATTATTTCAATACTATGTCAATTGTATTATGTTAATCTTAACAAATTTTAGTTGTAAATTCTAAAGATTCGCCTCACTGACGATTCGCCTCTTAACCACTCGCCCCAACTTTATGAACTTACTGACGGTTCTCCCTATTTAAGGTACGATTCGGCCCAATTTTAAATAATTGGAAGTAGAAATATGTAATATGAAAAAGGCAAAGGCTCAAAGCGAGCTCGATGTACTTTTAATGTGAAATAGTATGAAATAGTTGCTCATTGCAGTGACGAGTGCGTGTGACTTCACACGTACTGTGTTAAAAATGGCTCTGCCCCTGTCGTTAAATGAATAACGAGTTTTGAAAACGTTGATAAAACTTTGTTTGTTTATTTTATTTCACTCTATAATTTTTCAAGCGAAATAAAGATTATTAAAAGTGAAATAAATGTAAAACTTAAAACGTTTGCGTCATTAAAATAGCGTAATTGATTGTTTTGCACGTGCTGTTTGGCGCTACATTGTGACGTCAGGTAAACAATACTTTAAACTTCTGTATAGCGTTAACGACTGAATAAAAGATATTGGTGTTCGGATTCATTTTTTTAGTTAGACCATTTTCTTTCATTCTAGATACATGTAGTGTTCACAACAAAATTCGACAAAAAGTTGTTTTTATTTATCAGATTTTTCAAACAAAATGGCACCTTCAATTTACATTTTCCGTTTTAAAACTGTCATTCGATATTTAATACAAAGCTTCCGATATTCTGGTTCCCTGTCCAATTATGGTTCCCATAGACGTGCGCAGGTGACCAGTCTACACATCCGTTTTCAGTCAGAATTCCTCATTTTTTATCGTTCTCTTTAAATTCGAAAAGTTGTGATGTGTCCAATTCGGTACTTCGGACTAAAGCTTTCAAAACCATCACTTAGCAGGTACTTGCGTTACCGTAAAGCTCGTCGAGCTCGCTATTAAAATATCATGTTACATTGTTTTGTCAATGGAATATTTTATATCGTCCGATAACATTTAATTTAGAGATGGAATATGAAAATAAGCATAAATTTTTATAAAATAAGGCAAAGCATCAAAGCGAGCTCTTTGACAGAAATTAATATGAAATTAGACAAAGCCTATAAATGGGGAAGTCGGTAAAAAAAATTCTTTCATTTTTCCGTTTTAAAGGTGTCATTCAATATTATATGTACATGTACCTGCCTTTGTTTTCACTTGGAACACTCGACGATTATTATTAATCCAAAAAGTTAAGATTTGTTCAGTTATCGGAATACACAGCCTTTTATCATTGAGTTACATTGTAAATGGCGGGGCCTAACTAGAACTGTCACTGAAAATTTCATTGATAGGTATAGAATTCTATATATTTTTTAATTTTTTTTTCTTCTTTTTTTTTTCTTTTAAATATACATGTGTAGTCTATAGCCGGGCAAGCCAAAGCCGCGAGCCCGGACTTTGACTTCCCCGTATGAAATAAGGCAAAGCCTATGAACGGTGTAGTCAATTAAAAGAATGTTCATTTTTCCATTTTAAAATTAAAACGAGTCAGTCCATATGTCACCGCTTCCTTTTTTACTCAGAACATTCTAATTTCTACGAATATTATTACTCCGAAAGGTTGTGACTGTTCTGTTATCGGAATACCCTGCCCTCTTATTATTGAATTACATTGAAATGGCAGCAGCCAACTAAATCTAACACTGAAAAATTCATTGTTAGGTATAAAATTCTATATATTCTTTAGTTTTTTTTCTATTTGATTTCCCTTTAATCTACTTTATAGCCAGGCAAGCCAAAGTCCAGGCACGCTTCTGCACATTTTATGTTTTCAATACACTTAAAACTGCACACTTTTGGCCTCAACAGAATCATAGAAGTGGACAGGAGACCAGTCTATGCATCTGTTTTCAATCAGAAGTCTTCGGCTTTTATCATTCTCTTATAAGCTAAAAAGTTGCGATTGGTCTATTTCCTGTAATCTTGAAGTACTTCTGGGTCTATTTCCTATAATTTTGAAGTACTTCTGGCAAGGTTTCAAAACCATCACTATCTAGCAGGTACTTGTGTTACCGTAAAGCTCACTTTGCAAAGGGCCTACTCTTCAAGCTCCCTTTTAACAGAAGATAATTTACTAATCACATAATTTGTATATTATTAATTAGCTTTCTGAGTCATAAGTAATAAATTAGATTAATGTTATAAATAAGTCAAAATTGTTAAATGTATATCATATATGTATTTATTCATTGGTTAAAACATATTATTATTATATACAGTTATTCAGTAAGCCAAAGTTGAATGAACTTATAATATGAAACTAGGCAAAGCATATGAATGGGAAAGTTGGTCATAAATTATTATTATATGTAATTATCCATATATATTGGTGAAGCACAATATTTTTCATCCAATATTGATGTATCGTCAATATCCTTTGCACTGAATCGATGACAGCTCTATAAAATCTATTTATCTGACTTTCCAATGCCACAGGCTTTGTCTGCTTTTATGTCATCAAGTACTGTACTAACATGGTTTAGGACATTTATGTGCTGTGACAATAATTCTCTTTTTAGGTTTATCAAGAATTTTCAATAATTCGCTATACTTCAAATATTTTCTTTCAGGACTGATTAAAAATGACAACAGCTGCAAGACCAACATTTGAGCCCGCGAGGGGCGGGAAAGGCAAGGGAGAGGGTGGGGATCTCAGTGCTATGTCTAAACAGTACTCCAGCCGTGATCTGCCTGGGCATACCCGTTTGAAATACAGGTAATTTGAATCAACTCTTTACCAAAATAAAACTCATTCTTTAAATTAGAAGTCCATTTTTTAAGTTCAATTTTATTCCAGTATTAATTCTCCTATATTTTACAATGATAATATGATAATATTTGGATTACATGTAAACAACCTCAACCTCAACATTGATTAATTTAAATGTTAATATTCAATATTTATGCATCAAATCTCTAGACATATGAAATTTTAAAATGATAGCTCAATATAAGACAAGTCATTTAAGATATAATCAGCCTTTAAGTTTACAGGTGGGAAAATGAGCATATGAAGCCTTAATTAGTTTGTCATAGAAGATTTTTTTGTCTGGAAAAATGGAAGAGGTGCTTTGAAATTGGATGCTGCTAAGGTCTTCCCTTTTGTTTGCCATTAAACTAAGTGTCAATATGACCTGATAATGTTTAATTTGAAACAGTCCATTTATCAAAATTGAGGGATTTTAACATCAAAATACAAAGATTAAGGTAGAAACAGTATACAGCTGACTAAGCATGATAAGACAACACAGATGTGCCTGGCTTTATACTGGTGGCAAAGGCTAGTCAATCTCATTTAAGGTTCTCTTAAACCAAATAAAAATAATCTGTTCATGTATGATGTTACTTTATATTTACTATCAGACAAGATGGTCAAGGAACATCAGATGATTTGAGAGGCAGAGATTTCAGACGTGATCTTGAAGACAGGGAAAGAGCAGTCAGGGAAAAACGTGACAGAAACAGGGGTCTGTATTCTCTTCTCATGTTCTGTAAATTACACTTAAAAAATATTACCTTTAGAAAATTGTATTTTTTGTAAGAAAATTTAAAGTTTGTTGGGTGTTAGAAAATTATTCTCTGCAGATTCAAGCCTCAGTTTTCTTTAAAAAAAAATTGTGTGCTACATTTATTTAAAGGAACCTCCTGTTAAGTAATATTATGAAGGGTGAATTTTACAAAAAATACAGAGCTAAAAGGTTGATATGTGACCTTTGTAACTGTGTCATAATGAAATAAAGTCTATAAAATTAAACAATTTTGTGAATATTATAGATTCAGGCAGCAGTAAGAGACCCAGGTTAGAACAGATACCAGCAGCTAATTTAGACGCTGATGATCCAATAGATGATGATGTAAGTACATTTGAAATATTGTTGAATAAATATAAATCTCAGTTTGTATACAAGTGTAACCTCTTTGAAAAAAGAACTTCTGTACAACAACAGTATTATTTCTTACGAAAACTTTTAAAAGAAAAGAATAACAAATTTGCAAAGAAAACTATTGTACAAAAACTTTTGATTGCTTTTGGTAGATTGAAATACTTCTTTGCAATTACATATTAAAACCAGACAAGCATTGCGCTTGTCTTGCTCACAATGAGGTTATGGTGCTCACAACGAGGATTAAAGCAAAATAGAGTATATCTTCGTTTCTACGAAGACTTTCAGATAATAATTAACGCTGAAGACTTGTGGGCATCTGTTTTAGGTTAGAATGCACAAATTGTCACCAGAATCGACGTTTTCAATGTTAAATTAGGTCCAAAGAGAAGTTGTCTCCAGTTTTCCAGCTACCCCGAGTGACTGCGTCACACAGTATTTCCATCAAATTGTCCACCAACAGACAATATCTTTACATGTGCATACTCGGAAAACACATCGCTAGCTAACTGCATTCCGATATTTTTACATAAATGTCTGTAATCTTCAAAAATTATGAAAAACTCACCTTGTTTATCGTGTCACTCGTCATAGATGGGTGCTCACAACGAGGAACGGAAGTTGCTCACAACATTTTAACCGATGGACATTTTTCACTCGTTGTGAGTTAAACGGGCGTGTACTCTTCGAGCTCCCTTTTAACAAAAGATAATTTACTAATCACATAATTTGTATATTCTTAATTAGCTTTCTGAGTCATAAGTAATAAATTAGATTAATGTTATAAATAAGTCAAAATTGTTAAATGTATATCATATATGTATTTATTCATTGGTTAAAACATATTATTATTATATACAGTTAAACTTCAGTAAGCCAAAGTTGAATGAACTTATAATATGAAATTAGGCAAAGCATATGAATGGGAAAGTTGGTCATAAATTATTTGTAATTATCAAAATATGTTGGTGAAGCACAATATTTGTCATCCAATATTGATGTATCGTCAATATCCTTTGCACTGAATCGATGACAGCTCTATAAAATCTATTTATCTGACTTTACAATTCCACAGGCTTTGTCTGCTTTTATGTCATCTAGTAATGTACTAACATGGTTTAGGACATTTATGTACTGTGACAATAATTCTCTTTCTAGGTTTATCAAGAATTTTCAATAATTTGCTATACTTTACCAAACATTTTCCTTTCAGGACTGATTAAAAATGACAACAGCTGCAAGACCAACATTTGAGCCCGCGAGGGGCGGGAAAGGCAAGGGAGAGGGTGGGGATCTCAGTGCTATGTCTAAACAGTACTCCAGCCGTGATCTGCCAGGGCATACCCGTTTGAAATACAGGTAATTTGAATCAACTCTTTCCAAAAATAAAGCTCATTCTTTAAATTAGAAGTCCATTTTTAGAGTTTCATTTTATTCCAGTTTTAATTCTCCTATATTTTACAATGATAATATTATAATATTTGGATTACATGTAAACAGACTCAACATTGATTAATTTAAATGTTAATATTCAAAATTTATGCATCAAATTGAAACTTTTGAATTCTAGACATATGAAATTTTAAAATGATAGCTCAATATAAGACAAGTCAATTAAGATATAAACAGCCTTTAAGTTTACAGGTGGGAAAATGAGCATATGAAGCCTTAATTAGTTTGTCATAGAAGATTTTTTGTATTTTTTTTGTCTGGAAAAATGAAGAGGTGCTTTGAAATTGGACGCTGCGTAGGTCTTCCCTTTTGTTTGTCAATATGACCTGATAATGTTTAATTTGAAACAGTCCATTTATCAAAATTGAGGGATTTCAACATAGAAATACAAAGATTGAGGTAGAAACAGTATACAGCTGACTAAGCATGATAAGACAACACAGATGTGCCTGGCTTTATACTGGTGGCAAAGGCTAGTCAATCTCATTTAAGGTTCCCTAGGGATATGGGTTAAAACCAAATATAATCAGTGCATGTACAATGTTACTTTATATTTACTATCAGACAAGATGGTCAAGGAACATCAGATGATTTGAGAGGCAGAGATTTCAGACGTGATCTTGAAGACAGGGAAAGAGCAGTCAGAGAAAAACGTGACAGAAACAGGGGTCTGTATTCTCAGAATCTCTTCTCTTGTTCTGTAAATTACGCTTAAAAAATATTACCTTTAGAAAAATGTATTTTTTGTAAGAAAATTTAAAGTTTGTTGGGTGTTGGAAAGTTATTCTCTGCAGACCCAAGCCTCGGTTTTCTTAAAAAAATGATGTGCTACATTTATTTAAAGGAACATCCTGTTAAATTATATTATGAAGGGTGAATTTTACAAAATACAGAGCTAAAAAGTTGATATGTGACCTTTGTAACTGTGTCATAGTGAAATAAAGCCGATAAAAATAAACAATTTTTGTGAATATTATAGATTCAGGCAGCAGTAAGAGACCCAGGTTAGAACAGATACCAGCAGCTAATTTAGACGCTGATGATCCAATAGATGATGATGTAAGTACATTTGAAATATTGTTGAATAAATATAAATCTCAGTTTGTATACAAGTGTAACCTCTTTGAAAAAGAACTTCTGTACAACAACAGTATTATTTCTTACGAAAAGTAAAGAATCATATAACAAATTTAACCTCTCTAGAGAAATACCTCTATGCAACAACCAAAATCTTTATATTTTGAAGTGTGTTGTTCTGCTTAGATTGTAAATGTATATAAAAAGAACTCCACCAAGGTTTTTTGACATGATGTTGCAATGCTTTTCATACAAATCTGGCTAAGAATAGCACAAAAAATAAGATTTCCAACATATATTTCCGTGTTTATTTCTTATTCAACTTTTGCATATCTTGCTGTTTAAGTGTCCCAGTTGGTTTATGTAAGAATTTAAAAATTTATGTTTTTAATCTTTTGGACCTCAGGGGAGTTCCTTTAAAGAGTAAATTAGTATATGTACATGATGTATGCTCACAGAAATCGGCTTTCTTTAACTTAACTGTTGATCAATAATTTTTTAGTCAGTTTGATCTTTGTATAGTATACACTTGTGACTTAATTTATATTTTCTGTCACTATTTATGACATATCAGTCATTTTTCAGTCATGTTGGTTTTTCAAAGCTTTACTTTTGTAATTAAGGTTATCAATATCATAAAATCTAAGAATAGAAAATACATCTTGAAAATTATAAAATTTCCATCATCTTTAAAATTCTGAAATCTCCATAAGTTGCCCTTTTTTTCTGTGCTTGTCATATCATGAGGTGAGGTATTTTCTCTTTACCCTTACTTCTTTGTTTAAAATCATCATGGTCACTTGGACTCTTTTTTTTTTCATGTGGAAATCTGTCAAACAAACTAGCTTACCGTAAAATTCCTATTAAACACCCCCGGGGGCTAAACATTTTCCAAAAGGGGGGCTATTATTACAACACAGTTTTTTCTAAATCCAAAATTCATTGTAAATACATTAGTGTTAACAAGTGTTGTTAATAACATTAAAAAGTGTTAAGATTTTAAAGTTCATACTATATATTCAAATCATTTAGAATCACTTTTATTTTAAAGATAAAATGGATTTTAAATGATTTGAATGAAGTTATGGATTTACTCATGAGTTCAGCACTGATGAGTAGATTGTTTTTCTTATCAAAAGGCTTTTATTAGGGGAAGGGGCATTTATTAGGTATTTAACGGTATATAAAATTGAGTTTTTGCCCCAGTTGTGGTTGAAAAAGAATACAGTCAGCAGGGGTCTCCTTTGACCAGTAAAGCTGGTACAGTGTCTGTACAGCTTAAAACCAAACTTACCACTTCTCGCAGAATTCTGAGCATACGAAGTAGTCATTCTTCCATTATGATAAATGGTCATTTCTTTCTGAAACATTAAGACAGGTGTTTGTTGAATTATTTCAGGATGAAGAAGACAGTTCTGATGATGAAGATGACACTGCTGAATTGCTGGCAGAACTTCAGAAGATTAAAAAAGAACGCTTGAGAGAAAAGGCTAAACTGGTAAACCAATTATACAAATTTCTAGCTGAATTGTGTGTTTTAATTAGTGTTAGCAGGCTTCAAGATATGACTTATTTTAATACTTTGATATTGATATTGTTTCGTTATTTAGGTTATAGATAACAATTTTAAGTATGTGTCGAGTTCTGATGTGCAGGAATATAGTCATAAGAGCTGGTAGGCTTGAGTGATTAATTAAGAAGCGTTTGAGCGATAAACCATGCATTATTACACTATAATGCATGGGAAGTTAATATCAATTTCCATTTTTCCATTCTAACATACCTATAAAAATAGGATTGTTGAAATATATTGACTACATTGAGCGGAGAAGTAATTTTCCTGACCTTATTAAGTTATTGTCATCAGAACTGAGTTCTGATGTGCAGGAATATAGTCATAAGAGCTGGTAGGCTTGAGAGATTAATTAAGAAGCGTTTGAGCGATAAACCATGCATTATTACACTATAATGCATGGGAAGTTAATATCAATTTCCATTTTTCCATTCTAACATACCTATAAAAAATAGGATTGTTGAAATATATTGACTACATTGTGCGGAGAAGTAATTTTCCTGACCTTATTAAGTTATTGTCATCAGAACTGAGTTCTGATGTGCAGGAATATAGTCATAAGAGCTGGTAGGCTTGAGTGATTAATTAAGAAGCGTTTGAGCGATAAACCATGCATTATTACACTATAATGCAGTGTTAGCGATTTTCCCTAACTTTACTGAGTACCTGGGACTCAGTGCTAATAGATCTGTTACGTCCCAATTCAAATGGAACGAGTCCTCAATTACAAAAATGTCAATGTTTGCATAACTTCATAATACAATCAAATTTGAGACTGTTGATGTTCGCGGATACCATTGATAGGTTGGCCCAAAACGAGGCCGAGCACTTGCTCCTAGTCTACGTTTGGGATATAAATCTGCATTGCTAATGAGAAAGGAACAAATGAAAATGAGGTGAAAGTCAAGTTCTTATAATACAATTTATTTAAAGTGAATAGAAAATCATTTTCAAGCAGAGCAAAAAAACTTAAGAGAGAATTGACCAATTATCGGGGAAAAAGTGTTTCTTCCCAGGGACTCAACAGCCCTTTTTTTCTTTCCTCCCTGGCAATTTTAGCGAGTAAATTGATATGTTTACTCAGTAAACGCGAACACTGTAATGCATGGGAAGTTAATATCAATTTCCATTTTTCCATTCTTACATACCTATAAAAATAGGATTGTTGAAATATATTGACTACATTGAGCGGAGAAGTAATTTTCCTGACCTTATTAAGTTATTGTCATCAGAACTGAGTTCTGATGTGCAGGAATATAATCATAAAAGCTGGTAGGCTTGAGAGATTAATTAAGAAGCGTTTGAGCGATAAACCATGCATTATTATACTATAAAACATGGGAAGTTAATATCAATTTCCATTTTTCCATTCTAACATACCTATAAAAATAGGATTGTTGAAATATATTGACTACATTGAGCGGAGAAGTAATTTTCCTGACCTTATTAAGTTATTGTCATCAGAACTGATGTCATATGACATACATTAATTCTCTTTTATGCTGTATAATCATGTAAAAATGCCCTCAACTGCTCTGTCTGTACAAGTAATCCATGCTTCAAACAACTTTTTTTTTCATGATTGAACATTACATTCTATTTCCAATCTTACATACTCGTAAAAACATCCGCACAGTCTGATCTGGATCCATGCTATTCGCTTACAAACACTATAACAAGTAGAGAAACTGATAGCCAACAGCATGGATCCCAATCATACTGCAGGGATGCAAAGGCTGGTCTGGATCCATGCTGGTCGCAAACGCACTATGTTGGTTTTGTCATGGTGCGGCTCATTTAATATGGTGATAATATTTGAATGTTTTAGGATGCTGATAAGAAGGTTGAAGAAGAGAGAATCAGAACAGAAATTATATTGAAAGGCAATCCACTGTTAAATCAAGAAAAACCGGTGGAGTTTAAAGTCAAACGAAGGTAAGTGGCTTTTTTTACACCTATATCCTATTAGGAAGTATATTTTGATCATTCAAAATTTTTAAGCAATGTAAGACATAGAAATTATAATTTATAATTATAACATATGGCCCATTTGCAAAATATCTTGTTTTTTTCTTTATTACATCTTAAGCGGCAAATGGGAACCTGCTCGAACCAAAGTGATAAACCATTGCCACCAGTGTAGAGCCAGGTCAGCATGCAGATCCGATCCATGCAGTCTGATTAGATTCTATACTGTTGGCTGGCTAATGATTTATTTTCATCTTGATACCCCCAAAAATTTGTAATGAACAGGCCCTTGGGAAGCTATAGACAAGTCTATTATAGAATTTCAGCAGGTTTATTGTGAAACATTTGAGAGATGTAAGAAAAAAATTACTGAATGAAAATTGGATTTATTGTTTTCTATAATATAAAGGCAAATTATACCTCAGAAATTCATTTTTGTAATTCTTTAGAAATGTCAAACATGTTTAAAATGTTTCAATAATTGGATTTAGAGACTGGTACAGGTTTAACAACTGGAAAAAATAATTTTGAATGTACAGTAATGTGTCATAAAGGTAGCAAAATATAAACAAAATAGTATTATGACTTTCATACAAAATACTAGTTCCCTATAATATACCAAATGTCGAAGGAGCAAAAAGAGCAAAAAGATTTTTTTTGAAACTTTTACAAGATACCAAAAATAAAAAGTTTTTGAGAAATAAAAATGATAGCATATTTGAGGCATAATGGGCCTTTAAAAAGAAATTGCTGGATATATATTGTAGGTAAAATCTAACAAAATTTTACATGTTAGTGAAAGAAATTTTATTTTCGTATTCATGTGTACTCTAAAAATTTCAGATGGGATGATGATGTAGTGTTCAAGAATTGTGCGAAAGGAGACGAGAAGAAATCTTTGTTTATAAATGACACTCTAAGATCAGAATTTCATAGGAAGTTTATGGAAAAATATGTGAAATGAACAGAGATAGAATATTGTCTGAAAATATGGTGTTAACATAATCTATAACAGCTTGAAGAAAAATGATGTTGAAATAGCATGTGAAGTACCATAACAAGTACTGATACACCTTCTCTGAAAGGACTTGAAATATGATACTGTTTCAAATTTAAGAATGAGATCTTATCGGGGGTTAAAAGTAATGAGTCAGACAAGCGAAGTTGAAAAAATTGTACAGCTGTTATTTTCTGTCATGCTATATTGTACAAGTGATTACAGATGTAAGAAGCTTTTTATGGAGGGTGTGTAGATAATATTTCTATTTGAAAATGATACTATACATAGCCTTTACTATCTTGTCATAAATTGATGAAATTAGAATTTAAATCAATATGTTTTATTTAAGCTAGCATTGGCTTTTCAGATTCTGATGGTAAAAAAGTTGTCAAGTAATGTTATTATACAGTATAGTCAGTTGATATCTAAAAATATAGTCAATTTGTTTGAAAATTTGTGAATTGATTTAAAGAATAATTATTAGCACATACAGAAATGAATGTGTCATTTCTGACAAGACAACTGTTATCATTTCTGACAATAAAACTATTGCCATACAATGCTGCTTTATTTTTAGCTCGACTATTCGATAAGAATAAGTAGAGCTATTGTAGTCACCCGAGCGTCGGTGTCGGCGTAACCACTTATGTTAAAGTTTTTGTAATAGTTCAAATATTTTCAAAGTCCATTGACTTATGGCTTTGAAACTTTGCACACTTGTTCACCATCATGACCCCAACCTGTAGACAGGAGAAGGGAACTGTATCAAGCATTTTGACAGAATTATGCCCCTTTTTCGACTTAGAATTTACGTTAAAGTTTTTGTAATACCTCAAATATTTTCAAAGTCTATTCACTTATGGCTTTGAAACTTTGCACACTTGTTCACCATCATGACCCCAACCTGTAGACAGGAGGAGGTAAGTCTATCAAGCATTTTGACAGAATTATGCCCCTTTTTTTACTTAAAATTTACGTTAAAGTTTTTGTAATAGTTCAAATATTTTCAAAGTCCATAGATATATGGCTTTGAAACTTTGCACACTTGTTCACCATTATGACCCCAACCTGTAAACAGGAGGAGGTAACTGTATCAAGCATTTTTTTTACTATCAAGCACTAAGAATAGTCGAGCGTTGCTGTCCTACCGACAGCTCTTGTTACATGTTATGGAGGAGATGGGGTTTTTGTGTATATATATGACAAGTTGACTATTTGATGTACAAAGTACCGTAATAATAATTCTATATTGTGATTTCTGACAATACAACTTTTGGCATTTCTGACAACAAAACTCCTGCCACAATTAATAGTTATAATGCAGCAATTGGTGGTTAATTAGTTTTTATGTGTTTCAGGGTTAGAATTTAGCAAGATTTTCTACTTGCAGATATTTGCAAGTGATCAAATGTTTAACTGGCAATATGAGGTAGTCAACTGGCATTTCTATGATTACGTATCTTATTATTATTATTATTATTATTATTATAATACACAAAGACAATGTATTTTGAACATCTGGTATGACAAATGATAATAAGCTTGAATGTCTAATAAATATCTGTATCAGAAACATCTTTATCACTCACACTGGTAAACACAGATGTCTTCTTGTAACGAAACAAAAACATTTCAACACATATAAATTTATAAATGATACACAATTGTTTAGGGATCAGATTAGATAATTACCAGAGTAACACTCATTGTGACAATGTACAGTTATAAACTTGTTCATGTTATGTAATTTCTTAGGACCTTCATTAATTTTAGCAGCCTGAAAACTCAGAGGTACTGATCTACTTAAAGTAAATAGATATTTCAGCTTAAAAGTAAACACTTTACAGAGGAGTGCTATGCATTTACATTGGACCCTGATAAAACAATATGGATGCTCTAACCAATAGTGTTTGGCTGTTATAAATAGTCCATCAAAATATAGTCACAGAAAAAATAAATAGAACAACTAAAAATTGATTTTTAAGTTTACACAGTAAATATCATCAGTTTCTGCAGCGGGCAGTTGCCAAGCATCATCATCAGCTCAGATCTAGAAGATAACAATTATGTAAACGTCCAAAATGCACAATCACTTGCAAATAAATGCCAGCTAGAGAAATTTTTACTGGCATTATTAGATTTTTTACTGGCATTTTTCCAGTATGCCAGCTTAAATTCGAACCCTGTGTTTTTGATGAGATGGGGTTTTTGTGTATATATATGGCAAATTGACTACTTCATGTACAAAGTACCGTAATAATTATATTCTCCGATATCATATGTATTTTTCTTCATGTACATCCTTATCTCAAAAAGTGATTTTTGTATTGTAGGAGAGTGATTTATGTATTTTTGTACATGTATTTGTAATGTATGTAACAAGGGTCATGATGCTTTTCGACAAAAGACCTTTCCACTTCAGTTTGAAGATACAGATTCTAAGAATTATTTTTTGTCATTTGAACATAACCTTGAAATTCTTATTATTGTATTTTTCAACTGGGAATAGTTGAATAAAGTTATAAATAACTTAAATCCCAGAGAAATCTTTCATTTGTGAGCTATTTTAATAAAAGTAGCTGAAACAGGGCTGTTCCTGTAATTGGCTGATTAGAGCAAGTTTAAATGTCATTGTAAATTTACTATGGTTTTATATGTTATTACAATGTGGATAAATAAAACATTTGAAGTCAAATTGTTTCTTTTTTGTTTTAAAAAAAATGTAGAGTATTTCATTTTCCTAATATACTTCTAAATAAAAGTTGATCTACTCTGAAACAGAATACCATCATTTACAAGTTTTATGATGCCTTTGTTTTCCCTTAGGCTTCTTGATAAAAATATTCAACACTGGATAGAAGTGCAACAATGTATCAAGGTTGATAAAGGGGTTTACTTATCATCTGTATTAAAAATGCAATTATGCTTATAGATTCTACATGTATTTTTATTTTGATATGCAGTGAACCATTCGAAATCATGGTGTCAACCATAGACTAATGGTTGTTTTCAAAGATTTTTAGGTGAAGGTTGTTCATTTAACATGACTATGGGATTCTGTTTAGATAATAAGCTGAGATAATTTGGTGGTTAAATTGAACGTTTTAAGTGAAATATTTGTAATTGTTTAATATTAGTATTGTAGTATATAATTGTTGTATTTGTTTCAAATTGTTCTTGTTTAAGTCACATATTTACTTTTCAGATCAGTTTGCTTTTTTGGTGGAGCAAGACTCCCAAGTGCCCATATGGGAATTATTTAAATTCCATTTGCAATTGGAAAGATAACACAAGATAATCTTTAGTTACAGTTGGTTACAGTAAAGCATAATAACAATAGCTATATAACCTATTTTCAGGCATAGCAGACTATCCTTTACCATTCATTTCAAACAAACAACCTGTATAAAAATTATAAAAAATTAGATTAAGACGCAGGAACCTGGAATTCTATCAACCAATATTAAGATAATATCCAAAAATACCCCCCAACATAGTACAGTGTAACTTCTGAATTCTGGAACTTCTAAAATCCGGAAACTTCTGAAATCCGAACATTTTTCAAAGTCCCGAAATTTCTCCCTCTGTTTTCTATTTAATTAATACCTCTGAATTCTGGAATTTCTGAATTTCGAATGATTTTATGGTGAAATTTGAATTTAAATTTACTTCCAAAATCCGGAAATTGAAAAAAGTGTGAAGGAATATTATAATTGAGATGATAAAACCTTCCAAAATCTGTATCTTTCAATTAGGAGTAAATTCATTTATTTTGACACCTATTACAATCACAATCTGTCAAGCATGCCATACACTGAATTAAAGTTTGAAAGTTAAGAAACTGTGATATTAACATTATGATTGAATTCAGTGATAGGTGAACATTAAACTTAATAAAGTTATCGGTGATAATGAAATTGAATATAGTTTTTAATATAGTTATAGGTGATAATGAAACCTAATATAGTTATAAACTTGTTTTTAAAAGTTCTATATTTTTTTCCATTTTATAAATTTCATCAGGTTCATATATTTTTCATCATGTCTGTCTGAAACTTTCTCTAAGATATTGATGAAGTGGATGGTCTAAATCTAAGATATTAATGGAGTGGATGACCTACACCACAGATTTATATTACAATCCGTGCCTACAGTACACCTAAGATATTGATAAAGTGGATGGTCTAAATCGGAGATATTAATGGATTAGATGGGCTAAATCTAAGATAAAATGGAGTGGATGGCCTAATTCTAAGATATTGATGGAGTAAACAGCTAAAATCTATGAAATTGATGGAGTGGATGACCTACACTATAAAGTGGATGACCTAAATCTAAGAGACTGATGGAGTGGATGTCCTTAATCTAAGATAATGAAGGAGTGGATTGCCTAAATCTAACATATTGGGTGGATGGCTTAAATCGACTGGATGGTCTATATCTAAGATATTGATGAAGTGGATGGTCTAAATCTAAGATATAAATGGAGTGGATGGCCTAAATCTAAGATATTGATGGATTGGATAACCTAAATTCTAAGATATTGATGGAGTAGATGGCCTAAATCTAAGATATTGATGGAGTGAATGGCCTAAATCTAAGATTTAAATACATGCTACATCATGATATCTCTTGTCTAAGAATTAATCTGGTAAAACGGCTTATAGACATTTTTTTTTAAAAATATAGTTTTCTAATTCATAAAAAATAATTCTTACAGCCACACCGTTTTTGATTTCAAATGATCAGGATTACGTCCCTTAGTAAAAAAGCGCCATTTGTATGCTCCTGGGCAAGGAGCTTAATATATTGAATGAGCAAATATATTGTATATATTGTTAATATATCTGTGATCTGGGCAACGTTTCTTAAGTACCAGGTAGGTATAATAAAAGAAGTAAACTAATTGTCATATTTCCATCACTCTATTATTCGTTTAAAAGCCAATATAACTCGAGTGGGACTAAAAAAAGGGGTACCACTAAAATACGCAACGGAGATTTTTTGACGCAACGGGCGCAACGGAGATATTTTTTTTTAGAAAAACCGGCACAACGCCTTTTTTTAAAGTCAATGTGCTATTTAAGCATCTAAAATGATTGTTTATAACTAATTAGTAAGTAAGTATTAAAATATTTAATAAATTGTATATGTTTAATTGCACTGAAGGGTCATATTCCTGGCGAAATGGAGATTTTTTTTTCAGAAAAACCGACACAACCCCTTTTTTTAAAGTCAATATGCTGTATTTGAGCATCTAAAATGATTGTTTAGCACTATAAAGTAAGTATGATTTCAAATGTTTCATAAATTGTATATGTATACACTGAAGGGTTATTATATGCCTGGCGAAATGGAAATTTCATGGCGCAACGGAGATAATTTGGGAAAATCGGCACAACGTTTGTACTATTGTACTATTATATGAAATTAATTAACACCAATGTTATTTGAATAAATAAATTTAAAAAAAAAAAAGATTTAAAAACCTAAATCGTATATCAAATAATCAAAGAGCTGCAATGTTGATGTTGTACATAAAGGATTGTGTGTTGGCGAAATGGACATTTTGTCTGCGCAACGGAGATTTTTTTTTTTTGGCGCAACGGAATTTAAAAAGAAAACAATGTTTGTCCGAGTTAAGTAGTAATATGAAGAAGTAAATCATTGAATATATTAACTGAATTACTGAAGTGGTGTTATAAATGTCTGTTTAATTCATTTAAAAATAGAATGAAATACATTTTTATCGTTATGGCTGACACTGGAAGACAAGTATAGATTTTACTATCTGTTTCATTTTTCCCCGTTCAATTCGTTATTTTTACGAAAAGTACTGTAATAGCTTTTCTATACATAATTTTTAATTGAATTTGCATTAGTTAACTAAATAAAGGAATATGTTATTATTACAGAATCAATGTTCAGTTTTTTTTTATTATAAACATTCATTGTATTTTTGTAATACCTTTCATAAACTCCGTTGCGCCGATGGATTATTGCGAAACAGAGATTTTATTTTCAAAACTGTGTACTGTTTTTTATGTCTAAACGTAAAATAATCATATAAGTTGGTATTGTTGATATTTTATACATATTTTTTACATATACTGTATAAGTGTGATTTTATTAGGTAGAATACTGAATATATCAGATTCTAAATGGACGGCGAAATGGACATAATTTCGGCGCAATGAAAATGAAGATTTGCATAACGGGTAGTTCTAATGTAAACATAACTTAAGAATTTGAGAATAATAAGTAACAGTCTTTTAAAAATGATTAACTTTCCTTTGTTTTAGAAAATGTTGAAAATAGGATGTTGTAAAAGATATTTGAATTACGGCGAAATGGACACATTTCGGCACAACGGGGACTATCATAACAGTTTTATCATATTATATTATTTTATTAATTTATTATCTTTCATTAATCATTGTGTACTTTTTCAATAATTGTTTGTTGCGTATAAATTGTATATTTCATCAAAAGCAATCAAAATATTTCATAATTGTTATATTGACAAACGGTAATCAATAACGCGAGAATTGTAAGCAATTAGCAACGTATCGTGCACGACTATGGCACGGGTGTTTAATAATTTTAACACTTGTAAAAGAAAACTTGACCGTTATCAGTGGTGGATTCAGGCTCCAAAATGTTTTATTACGTCTCACATTTCATAAACACAATTTTTCTCATAGTTTGAGTGAAATATGGCATAATAAGCTTCAAAAGCAATATTTTCGACAATAATAAGTTATAAAAAATATGTAATACCTTAAAGTCAATACATGTTCCTCTTAATCACATTATCTAAATGGTGTGAAAACGCTTGTCCAATAAACATCAACCACGTGTCATTGGTAATTTAATTATCGGTACTTAACACCCGTGATAAACATTCTGCCAATCACCAAAATGCTGTTGTTTCGCTAAATAAACAGTAGCTGCATTTGATTAACGGGGTTTTCTGATTGGGAAGGAATTGTTATAAGTAACGTTCAAGTTAATTATCTTATGTTTTAAAATGGAAAGTCTAAGCAAATTCTACAGGCATGTCGTTTTACAATTTTAATAATTACGTCAAACAATAAATATGTTGTATAGTTACTATTGTAAAGTTATATGTGAATATGAAATTGTACATATATACATATATTTTTTTTATTTATTTATTAATATTTGTATCTTCTGAAATTAACTATATCTGTTTTTCAACACATAACCAAATATAAATACCATGATAAAATGTTTTGACAAAACTAATCCTTATAATTAAGTCAAGTGTTAGTTGTTTTGGGTATTGGTATGTTTTGTGTGGGTTTTTCTTTTCTTTATATATATAAAAAAACGTACAAAATCAGTAAATGTATTCATTTTTCATATAGAAATGAATTCTATTAATATTGATCATGAATTATTAAGGGGAAGTAAATGTTAAAATACTGGTTATGTAAAGTTACCTAAGTTATCCCCCTTCATTTGTCACAGTTTGCTTTTTTGTTTTCAGATAAAAGAAAATGTATTATTATTTTGTAGCTTAAATTGATAATGTTTGGTAAAGATAGGCCAATTCTTGTGTATTATATACATGTATTCATATGTTTTTTAAGTAATTTCGTATCTCAAATTAAACATTCTCACATCACATAAACCATTATTTTGTAATTATATATATTCATGTCATGTGTCATTTATGTATTATATGTTGTATTTGTATATTTAATATGGTGATGAGCTTTTTATGCTTAAACCAAGTAATAAAGTTTCTGTTCTGTACTATTTTTAATTTTAAAAATGCATAAAATATTACAATCATTCGAATATCAGCCATGACGGAAAAAAATCGTATTTCTTTGTGCATCAATAAAGCCATTAATGAACGTTTTGTTGAAATTTGGTAATTTATTGTTAAGATTACATTAGAAAGTCAACAGCGTATGCTTTACGGACTTTTCATATTCTTCAAGTTTAATTCTGAAAATTATGTAAAGAAAAGCTATTAAGGTACTTTTCGTAAAAAAAACGAATTGAACGGGAAAAAATGAAACAGATTGTAAAATCCATACATGTCTTTCAGTGTCAGCCATAACGATAAAACCGTATTTAATTCCATTTCTAAATTAATAAAACAGACATTTATTACACCACTTCAGTAATTCAGTTAATATCTTTAATGCTTTACTTCTTCATATAACTACTTAATTCGGACTAACATTGATTCCGTTGAGCCAAAAAAAAAAATCTCCGATTAAGGTTTTTAAATCTTTTTTTTTTAAATTTATTTATTCAAATAACATTGGTGTTAATTAATTTCATATAATAGTACAAACGTTGTGCCGATTTTCCCAAATTATCTCCGTTGCGCCATGAAATATCCATTTCGCCAGGCATATTATAATCCTTCAGTGTATACAATTTATGAAACATTTGAAATCATACTTACTTTATAGTGCTACACAATCATTTTAGATTCTCAAATACAGCATATTGACTTAAAAAAAAGGGGTTGTGTCGGTTTTCTGAAAAAAATATCTCCGTTGCGCCATGAAATTTCCATTTCGCCAGGCATATGACCCTTCAGTGCAATTAAACATATACAATTTATGAAATATTTTAAAACTTACTTACTAAATAGTTATAAACAATCATTTTAGATGCTTAAATATAGCACATTGATTTTTAAAAAAGGCTTTGTGCCGGCTTTTCTAAAAAAAAATATCTCCGTTGCGTCCGTTGCGCCAAAAATCTCCGTTGCGTATTTTAGTGGTACCGAAAAAAAAGGATTGGAGCACCGCACTAAAATACCGTATTAACTTAAGGCGCTTGAATCATAAAATGCTAAAATCTGGCCGTTTTACCCAACGGAATGAACTTTAATAAGTATAATTCATCTTTTCACACCAATTTATGTATGATAATGAATGAAAAATGTAAACTATATTTGTCTATTTTGTGATCATGATTTCTGCAAGCGTCTAGAGGTACTGCTCCAATCCTGTATTGAGTTAAATCCATATAAATTGACCTTTTCAAAAATGGAGCTAAACACCTTTTTCCGGTACATTACGGATTAAGCTCTACGGACAGGGCGGACCGTGAGACAGGGTGGACGGTATGTTTGGACAAGGCGGACCATATTTTTGGACAGGGTGGACTGTGACTCGAGACGAGGCGGACCGTGAGTTAATGTTATAAAGATATTTCGGCCCGCTCGGACTTTCCGCGTTTAATTGGCTTTTCTTTTTTTCTTTAACCCTTTCACTCATGAGCATATTGTGAAAAATGGCCGTTTTCATTGAAAAGCCTCCTGTTACAAGTTCAAACTGCTATGAAACTATGAAAAATGCTTCAATACTAATCAAACTTGGCACGAATGTTGACTGGACCATTGCCTTTGTAACGACATGCTCAGTCTTAAATTTCCTGTTACCATGACAATGAGGGGACATCTCAAAATTGCCAAAAATCACTATTTTGCCTTGACTTTTTCCATCAAAATTGATTTCAAAGTGCTGCAACTTCTCAATGGATGGAGATAGAGTCAAAGGCTTTTCAGCATTGGTTACACATTACCTTATGATCGACCTGGGGTCATTTTTACCCTCTCACAAGTCCAAAATTTTCTTGGCGATGGGGGGGGGGGACTGCCTTCAAACCCCCCCAAGCAGAAGGGGGCACATTCCCCTTCTGGCAACCCCTTGATGTATCTTTTGGATGGGGGGTGGCGCCGAAAAAGTGAGCACTTTTCTTAGCAACATTTCTCAAACGAAAACATGTGTTTTGGGCCCAAATAGGACATTTTTTTCGCTATTTGAGGTCTAAAAGGGGGGGTCCAAAGTGCGTTGTTTCGCGTATATATGAGGTAAAGGGTTAAATATCATTATAAACATATACATATATTAATTCAGTTTTAATTAAGAATAATTTGTTTCATGAAATTATTTAAAACCAGGGCCAAAAAACCCTTCTTTGTAGAGGCCGAATATAGGCTACTTCCCCAACCAAACTAGCCTCTTTTTTTCCCCAGTTTGGTCTTAAATATTCCCCAGTCTTTTGAAATTTCCCATAGAATTTAGAACAAAATTAAATGATGGTGTTGAATTAAGGATTTTGACTGCCTTATTTGTATTTCCCAGTGCTTTTTGCTTTTCTACTTTAAAATTATTTAAAAGTTTAAAACAGCATCAAGTTGGACATTATGCAGGTGATAATTGACCAATTATTCAGATATTACATGTCATTGTTAAATAATAAGAGGTTAAAACTTTATACTACAATACGATACAGAAAAGGCTTGTTTTTCACGTCATAATACAAAATAATCGCGTAAAATGATGATAAGTGAGATTTTTCTGCATAAACATGTGTATTTACTTTAATTTTTTTTGTATGGAATTATTCTTTAAGAGGATATTATTTCGTTTGAGTGAAATATGGAATATATTTTCACGAAACTTGATAAAATGCCACATATTTTCACGAGCCGGGACGGCGAGTGAAAATATGAGGCATTTTATCATGTTGAGTGAAAATATATACCATATTTCACGAAAAAAGAAAAAATAACCTTTTTATTTAATTTCATTATCAAAGAAAAATGATTATGAACCCCCTTGCCTGCTACGCAACTCAATTATACAGTGCGCAATAATATAAGTATCGTCTTGTTTTGCACACGATATTTAGCGCTAGATTGTGACGTCACGGAAACAACTTTTTAAACGTCTGTACAGCGTTAATGACTGAATTAAAGATATTGTTGTTCGGATTTATTTTCTTAGTTAGACCATTTTCTATCATTCTAGATAGTTTTCAAAACAAAATTCAACAAAAAAGTTGTTTGTATTTATCAGATTTTTCAAACAAAATGGCGAAAGAAGTCCCTTAAAATAAATATGAGTTTTGACTCCGCCCACTTTCATATTTATATTTCATATTTATTTTTAAAAAATATGAAATATATTTGACTGATATTGCACCATATTTCATAGGTAAAATTAAATAATAAGTGTATATCTTTTATTATTGCTTTTTGGATTTAAGGGTCTTTTTACTAGATAACTTATAGAAATCCATTCCCAACGTGTAAACCAATATTTATTACCCCCATTGAAACACCATATTTCAACATGATCCTTGGTGCTTTCAGCCAGTGTTCCGCCAGGAGTCTAACCTAAACATGTATGCAAACAGTAAGGTTTTGAATACTATATTTATACAAATATATTGAGTAAAGTCCACATAAATTAATTATAACAACAGATTTGATAGTAAACAATACTTTATTTATTTACTTATTGTTGTGGAAACTTGAAGAAGAAATAATCTCCCTGTTGACATTTATTCAGACTTGGTTGTAATTGGTTTGATTGTAATTAATGAGCATTTTTAAATTGTTTATTATTGTCAGACATATGTGTGATAATAATTTTAACGAAATATGTTTATTTTCTGTTGGACGTCAAAAATATGCATTCTTTATACATTATCAAAGATTTCACCCTCTATTTATGTTAACATCTTAATTAAATCAACTGGTAGAACTACTTTCAATCTGACTCTGAGTTTATTATTAATAATAGCTGTGACGATATGACTGGTTGGCTGCACTCATGATTAGCCTCAATACACTAATTAAAGTTTTTTCTCACTTTAACATTACCAAATGATATGTTTTGTGAAACATTAGCATTTATACGTTATTGAATTAAATGTAAAGTTTGTTAAATGAATCATGAAAACATGTAAAAATATTAGGTATAAATTACTATAATCAATGGTAAAATTAAAACAGATTCACCACTTTAAGGCACAATTCACCGAATTAAAATAAAGCTTGTTACAGCATGTTATAAATGATTCATTCAAGGGACTTAATGTTGGTTAATTGTTATTTTTTTTGTGCATTTTCTTCCATAATTTTTCTAGATCTTTAATCAACATGGTAGAACATAGTATGCACCACTGGTTTTTAAAAGTACTTACATAGGCTATTTTTTAAAACAATATTTAAGATAAGATGTGAAAAAAATATATATATTCTAATCTCATTATATTCTAACCTGATATCAAGAATACATGTTGCTCCTGTTTTGTTATAAATGTACCAATTGTGAGTTCTTTTTTTTATTTCAGGATGTGAAAAATTCTGTACATTTTGGCAGTTGGCAAGTTTTGTGATCAAAAGTCTCCGAAACAGCCATTCCTTGTCTAGTTATATGTCTTATAGGAAAACAAGAAGATGAATTCTTTTGTGAATAATGGAAATGAAATTTCAGAGACTGAAAACAGGGAAAGTTGCAGTAAAATTTCAAATGATGAAGTTGTAAATCTCTTCTATAGTATTTTTGCAGAATTGAAATGGGAGTCAAATCATATGTTAAAAGCAGTAGATTGCATACTAGATAGGAAACGAAAATTACATAAAATGATATGTTCAAAATTGAGGTTTCCTTGTGGAAGTGTTTTAAAGGGGATTTATGAAAAAGATAGTTTTAAGATTGAGGTAGTAAATGATGTGGAAGATTTCCTGGAAAGAAGATGTCAATCACAAAACCTTACATATAAATATGTATTTGAAACCTACAAAAACTTGGAACAAAATTTGCCTCAAGCAGGAGTGCAAGAACATATTAATAAACTTAGACAAATTTTATGCCAAAAAATTGAAGTGCAAGAGGAAATTGTTGACTCATATAACCTTGAACTTAAAGTTTTAAATGAAATGAAGTTTCTGAAAAGATTAAAAGAAAACAATGAAAATGAAGAAGAGCAAAGAATAATGGAAACAGTTTTCCTTCTTCCTGTTAGAAAAAAGAATTTGTTGGTAGAATTACAAAGTAGAACAGAGAATATTAACTTGGCATTTTTGCAGTCCCAAAATAAAGAGCTGTCCAATGGGTTACTGATTGATGTATTTAAAGCTGTAAATAAGGACATGAAAGAACTTCATATGGTGCTGTGTAGTCAGTTTACAAAACTTAAATCTGTCAAACTTAGTACACTCAGTGCAACAGCAATGAAAACTATGAATGAGGCTAGCAACTACATGGAGCAAGGGCTTCATGGAGAATTGAAAACATTTTTGAATTTACCTGCCTTTAAATCGCTTTACTCAGTTGAGTCAACAGAGTTCTGCACTCAAGAAGTAAAAGTAAACAAAAACAAGTTAATAGAAGAAAAATGTACAGAAATACCAGATAAAAAATGCACATCATATAATCAATTGTGCAAAACCAGGGATTCCCAGGATGGTGAAGATTCAGACACTGATATTGATGACCCATACAAATCTGACAATATTCTGGAAGAAAATGAGAAACTTGGTCTGATATTAGATGTTCAAGATGGTGATGATATAGAAGATGGAAAGACAAATAAGAGAAAGCGAAAAGCATACGACAATGTTTTCAAACTTCGTGCAGTAAAATATGCTGAAAATACAAGCAACCGAGCAGCTTCAAAAAAATTTGGTATCGGTGAATCATCTGTGCGCGACTGGAGAAGGTTAAAGGATATGATATTACAGAAGCCAAGAAACAGAAAGAGAAATGTCACAAGAGCACCAGATCTTGATATGATAGAAAAAGATTTATGTAAATGGTTTCTATTTTATCAAAAGAAAGGCATTGTGCTTGGTAAAATAGAAATAATGACAAAGGGAAAAATGTTAGCGACTGATCCAAAGTACAAAGTGGACACTTCCCGTCATTTGTTTGGGATAAAATGGTGTGATAAATTTTTGAAATCAAATAATCTCACTCTCTGCCGCACAAAAGCGAAAGGTAAAAACCTAAGCATAAGTCAAACTCTTTCTTGTTCCATGAATGAAACTGATATGGAAGTTGAAAGTTTTGGAGACAATGAAGAGAATAGAATGGAAGATATAGGAGATTGTAAACCAGTGAAAACAGAACCTATTGAAAACGTTGATACAAGTATTGTTGCTCAATCATTATTACATACGTCTGATGTTGTTGGAATAGATTTGGAGAACAGTCTGCATGCTGAAATTGAGGAACCTGTTAAAACTGAGTCAGATGAGAACAATATAGAGCCGGGAGTAAAGTTAGGTGTTGTTGCAGATATGTCAGGTAATGACGTTCATGAAAGGTTGAATTCTGACTCTGAAGCAAAAGCAGCTCATTACTCTGATGTTTGTGATAATGTAAAAACTGAATTAGAAACTGATAAAAATCTTTTTCTAGAAAAAAAGACTGTGTCTAGGCGAAAAAGGAAATGCTCTTTTGATAACAATGCATGCAAATTGCACAGCAGCCAACTTGATGAGACACTTGAGAATACCACATTTGTAAAGGTTAGGAAAACTGATGCTGCTATAGATGACTTGAAGTTGGACCAATCTGAAATCTCTGTTCATAAAGAAAGCATTACTGAAACAATAGGAACAGATGCAAAAAAGTTTGAGGATGATTTGTTGTCACAGATTCAAGAAAAGCAGAAAGAAAAACTGGATATTACTTCAGAATTTGTTGCAACAAAAGCAAAGTCGCTGTATGAAGAAAGAAAGTATTGTTTAAACTTCTGTGCTGATATGTTTTCAAATACTTGGGCTCAAAAATTTCTGGAAAGACACAATTTAGTTGAAGGAATTAAGGATACCAACCTAGAAAACCCTGATGTAGATATTGATATTCCTCAAGAATTAAAAGGAATACCACAAAAGAATGCTAATGAATTAGAATTTACCGACATGCTAGATGAAATAGGTAAAAAAACATCAAGACAGTCTTATGATAATGCATTTAAAAGCATTGTCATAAACTTTGCTGAAAGTTCAAGCAACCACTTTGCTGCAAAAGTGTATAATACTAGTGAATCAAATATTAGATCTTGGCGAAAATGCAAGGATAGAATTATCAGTGAGAGGAAGGATAAAAAGCGTTTTCGTTCCGGCCATTCAACATATGGTAAGCTTGAAAAGGATCTAGCTTTATGGTGTGAGGATGTGCAAAAAAGTGGGAAAAGATTATTACGATCTGCAGTCAGATCCAAAGCAAGTCAGTTAGCTAAGGAAGGAAAGTACAAAGGAGATATGAGTCAGTTTCAGGCATCTAAGAGTTGGTGCACACGATTTTTGGAAAGACACAATTTGACTTGTGATAATGCCAGAGCTGAAAAAGAATCAAGACAATCTTATGATAATGCATTTAAAAGCATTGTTATAAACTTTGCTGAAAGTTCAAGCAACAACTTTGCTGCAGAAGTGTATAAAACTAGTGAATCAAATGTTAGAGAATGGCGAAATTCCAAGGAAAAAATTATCAATGGGAAGAAGGGTAGAAAGCGTTTTCGTTCCAGCAATTCAACATTATACGGTGAGCTTGAAAAGGATCTAGCTTTATGGTGTAAGGATGTGCAAAAAAGTGGGAAAAGATTATTGCGAGCTGCAGTCAGATCAAAAGCAAGTCAGTTAGCCATGGAAGGAAATTACAAAGCAGATATGAGTAAGTTTCGGGCATCTAAGAATTGGTGCACACGATTTTTGGAAAGACAAGGTTTGACTTGTGATTATGGTAGATTTTACAGAGGAAAAAAGCAGCAGGAATTAGGTGCCTCAAACATTGTAACAACTGATGAGGACAAAAATGATGGTGATGAATGTTGGGAAGATGATGATAATGATGATGTTGTATAGATGGAATTAAATTTAGTAATAATATCAAATCATTATCTTTAAGGCTTCAGTCTTTAAAATAGACCAAGTGTAACATTTTTACCTCTGAGTTTACTGTAATTATCTTTATAGATCTAAGTATATTATGTAAATTAAGAAAACTTAGTTTCTTAGCTAATTGATTGCATTTTCATGTGAAAACTTGCTAGTATAGGTTTATGCAAATGTAAATGAAATGAATGTTCTTTTTATAAAATGTTAGTTGCCTCCCTTATGAAATGTAAATATTTTAAATCTATTTCTTATAACAGCTTAAGCTGGATAGAATTTGAGCCGCCTCAAGACAAAACCAACATAGTGGGTTTGCGACCAGCATGGATCCAGACCAGCCTGCACATCCATGCAGTCTGATCAGGATCCATGCTGTTTGCTTACCAACTCTATTACAAGTGGAGAAACTGACAGCGAACAGCATGGATCTTGATCAGACTGGGTGGATGTGCAGGCTGGTCTTGATCCATGCTGGTCACAAACCCATTATGTCATGACCTGGCTCATTTGTATATTATTTTATATTCAGTGCAAATTTGATCTTGACATTATAATACATTGTCCACAATGAATGGTTGCAAATGACCTCAGATTTGATGAAACTTGCTTTGAATGATCCTTTCACAAAGGTTCTACCAAATTTCAAATGGTTCTAGTCTAGTATGTCTAGAAATATATATTTTAAAAATCCTCCATAAGAGCAAAACCTATAAATTTGAAATTTAATTAGTATGTATTGTATGGTCCTCTACACATAAAGATTGGTCAAACTATTTCCATAGAGTAATACTGCTGCAGCCAGGGGACATTCATGGTTTTACATAAACTTCAATAGTGAAAATCTTAAAAAAATTGTCATGTCAGAAATTTTGCTTGAGAATAATAGGCTTGATATTCGCAAGTTATGTTGTCTTGTTTAGTCCTCTTCCAAGTTTCCTGGCCTGTGCCAGACGTCAGCCATTTAAATATTTGTATAGTAAAACCTTAAAAAATTATTTAGATCTGCATTGTTGAGAATAGAATTACGTAGGGCATTACAAAATTTTTGATATGAACATTATCTCATGTTCACTCACTCATTATTTCTTTTTAAAGGTTACTGGTAATGGTAAAATGAACCTCGTGAAATTCGTATTATTGTATTATTCAACTGGGCATGGTTGAATCAAGTTTTTTTTACCTTACTTAAATCCCAGAGAAATCTTTATTTGCTTTAGTGGGCTATTTTAATAAAAGCGGCTAAAACAGTGTTGTGCCTGTCATTGATTGATTGGGGCAAGTTCAAATGTCATTGTAAATATTCTATAGTTTTATATTTTATTACAACATGGATAAATAAAACATTTGAAATCAAATTATTTCTGTTTTGTTTTCAAAAAAATGGCCAAAGTATTTTATTTTCCTAATATTCTTCTTTAAAAGTGGTTTATCTACTTGATATGAAACAAAATGCCATCATTTACAAGTTTTACGATCCCTTTGTTTTCCCGTAGACGTCTTAATAAAAATGTTCAAAACTGAATAGAAGTGCAACCATGTATCAAGCCAGGTTCTCTTAACTTAGAAAAAAATGTCATGTATCTTAATTTGAAATGCAGCGAACCATTAGAAATCCTGGAGTCTAACATAGTCTAATGCTTGTTTTTAAAGATTTTTAGGTAAAGGTTGTTCATTCAAACGTGACCATGGGATGCTGTTTATTGGTAACATGTTGTTAATTTCAGGCAGTTTAATGGAATAAAAAAAGCAACATCTATTTCAGTGAAATATTCATTATTGTGTAGACCCATTTATTTCAAATAGTTCTTGTTAAGTCACATATTTACTTCTCAAATCAGTTTGCTTTTCTGATGGAGCAAGACCCCAAGTGCCCATATGGGAATTATTTAGATTCCATTGCGATTGGAAAGATAAGATAATCTTTATTTATTGTAGGTTACAGTAAAATATAATAACACTAGATATATAAGCTATTTTCCAGCTTAACAGAAAATCCTATACCATGAAAATAATTAACAACCTGTACTGTATAGAAATAATAAAATATTAGTAAGACACAGTAACTTGAAAGTCTTTCAACCAATATTGATGATAATATAAAAGAATACCTCCTATATAGTATAAATAAAACTTTCTTATGCTGTATAGGAGTATAAATGGATATTATGGTTAGTGATAGATAATGAAATAATTTCAAGTTCCTGTGATTTTGTCTAAAGATCAAACATTGCAAATTTCTTAATCAAATTTAATGTTAGTTGAAAGGTTAAATCAATTCCTAACTTTTGTGATTTTAACCTAGTTGACACTGATAAATGGAGTGGATGACCTAAATCTAAGATATTGATGGAGTGGATGGCCTTAATCTAAGATATTGATGACGTGGGTGGTCTCACGGGGGAGGAAGTGTTACACGAAGGATGGAGTTCTTATGATAACTTGTTTGGAGTTCTTATGATAACTGTCACGGAGTTCCTGGAAAACGTTACGGATTTCTGTGGAAAACTTTTCTATATACTTAGAGAACTCGCGTAAAAAATGGTTATTTTTAACTTTAAATGGGGAGTTTGAGGTGCTAAATTAAACTTTGATAATTAAGCTTGCCCTACATATTTTAGTCCATATTTCGTCGCCGTTTAAAAAAATCTGGTAGTTTTGAGAAAAATTTCCAAATTACTTGCTAATTCGTACATATTGACTTTTTCATTTGTGATCTTCTTCGTTGCTATACATAATCACCTAATTTATTAATTATTATTTAATATAGTAGAGAGTTGCAAACATAAAGCCCGGGCTAATAAATGTATACCCGATTTTTCAAATGTTACGGAGTTCTTGTGATAACTCAAAATATGTCCTGGAGTTCTTATGATAACTTTTGTTACTGCCAGTGTGTTTCTTGTGCTTAATTACGGCACGTTTAAGCGTATTTTATTAGTCAATAAGTGTGTAAATCATTATAAAGCATAGTACGCTTATCATTTGCAAAAAAATTTGGTTATATAACGTTGGTTTTGATCGTGTTTTAGTTCCTAATTAAATTTGTGCGAAATCATATTGACATTATAAAACCCAACGAATGCACTAAATGTTTCTGTGTATACTGTTCGTCAACAAAAGTTTTATGTCATAAGTTTCCGCAAATGCAACATTGAGGCCATGTGGCAAAATTAA
Organism: Ruditapes philippinarum; assembly: GCF_026571515.1. Classification (NCBI taxonomy): domain Eukaryota; kingdom Metazoa; phylum Mollusca; class Bivalvia; order Venerida; family Veneridae; genus Ruditapes; species Ruditapes philippinarum. The sequence goes on from NW_026858265.1 coordinate 78,785, forward strand.
AACACGATCAATGAATATATCTGGAGAAGACATGAAACTGCTTTGGTGTACAGTCTACATAGGATAAACAGGTGCTAAGTTATATCTTCAGGAACGACCGCCTCCGTGGTCGAGGGGTTTGAGTCGATGACTTCTAATCCAGTTACCTCTCTGGCGTGGGTTCGATCCCCGGGAGATGCTTTGGTAGTTTAGCACGGAGGAAGGTAGTCTAGTACTGGTGTAACTCTCCAGGAACGATGGAAACTACCCGCCCATATGACTGAAATACTGTTGGGAAAAGGCGTAAAATGAAACAAACAAACAAACAAAATTCTTCAGGAAAACCTGAATCAGCGGTCACCTGTATTCAGCAGTAACGTACATGGCTTAAACCGCCAAGGAAAAAATATTTAAAACTTACACTTTTTTTCTCAGATAACTTGTTTTAAGCAACCGCCTTTCTAAAGCAGACAATAAGTAGTTGGGCTTCCCCCAAGAAGCGGCTAAGTAAATTGTATCATTATATACCATGTAACGTATATAACCGGGATTATGGAGGGCGTTCGTTGCCAAAATTCCAGACATGTAAAGTGTTCCTTTTTTAAAATGACTTTTGAAAATGCAAACTTGTATGCCTAACATTTTTTATTGTACCCGTGCATAGCACATAATATGCCTCTTAATTCAATCTTTTAATTGAAGGTTCCCGCCTTTATATAACAAGTTTACATATAGATAGTAACAACTGACCTAACATCTAAAACGACAACAAATTTACAAGTTCGTATCTTCCATTGCATGCAATACATATGCATGTTTGCACACTTATAGATCTGAAATATACAAATGAAATGTAAATCTTAAATACAGAAACTAGAGTTAAAGAAAACGTGTTACCAGTTGTAGAGCTACAAGAGTACGTTAACACAGTAACATGTTTAAAATGACAAAAGTAGATTCACAAAGTTAAACGATTTTAAGTCAAGCATAACGCCCCGCCCCTCTCGGAGTATTTACGAACTTCTATTGAGGACAGGTATAAAACGGCGCCTCTCCCATTTTTCTAAATAAAACTTCAGGACAACATACCGCATTTTTCATAACATATATTTGTTACATTTGTTACAAAAGTTTTGTCACGTCACTAGCAACATCACTTGAAAATTGCTGATTTTACCATTTATGATGAAGATAACTTATGCATTAACTTTTTATTTAACATCGTGTTTTCCTGAGAAACATCGGCGATTTGGAAATTTTTAGGGGAAACAATGACCAACTTTAAGGGAGTAATTTTATTGATAATCTAAAAACCATCCAATATTTTTATTGGTATCATTGAAAAATGTATTGGCACAAATTTCATTTTCAACAAAAACTATGCAAGTATTTGCAAAAATAGGATTTTAAAGCGGCCACCGAGATTTCCTTTCCGAAATCAAGAAAATACTTATCCGTAGCACATATGTACAATCTTTAATAAGGTATTTTCAGTATAAATAAAAACTTTTTGCGCTTGTTCATTATTTCTCATGTACAGACTCAGTCAAACCGAGTCTGCAATTCTTATGTAATATTGTTATGATTAATGCTTCCGAGGGCTCACTTTGTTTCCAGATTTTTATACTTCACAACAGCAGGTGTCAAGTGCCGTGTGGCAGCTGTACAAAGTTTCCCCGTACTTCACTTTAGTGTTGTTATATTTTTCTGGTCCTTCGGGATCATTAATGCCAGCGCTATTAAGTGTTGAGAATTGAGTACCGCTCAAGCCGGTGCTAGGGGGCGTGTGGGATGTTGCACTTGTTCATTATTCCTCATGTGCAGACTCAATCAAACCGAACTGCAATTCTTATGTAATTTTGTTGTGATTAATGCTTCCGAGGGATCACTTTGTTTATACTTGTTTAAAGCTTATGGTCTTTACTTTAAAAAATCAATATTCATTTTCTTTTTCGAATAAATGATCGAAAGAAAGGGACGTGTTTTTCTTTCCGAATATATGAGTATGGTTTTATGGGTGAAAAAAAAAAAACAACGATAAGTTTGAAACACAATTTTTAATACTTCTAAGTAATTAATTTCCATTTTTAAGGCATCACTAGAAAGTTCATGAAGGATTCTTTTACTTGAGTCTAAAATTATCGAAATTGACCAAGAAATAAAAAAAAGTAAGTAGGGGGCTCCATGTTTCTCTTACTGAATTTCAGAGTTTTTTTTTTTACTTGGGGACCATATGCCGTTTTTCGTGGAATGTCACATTGAAGTTTCCATGATAATCGCCATATTAACACATCTGTGGATGTTTCAAAATTCAAAATTGTATCAGTTTATGTTGAATTTTGCTTAAGCCGGTGCTATGGGGTTGCGTTTTCCATTACCGTCCATGAACAGGCTCAATCTAACCGAAACTGCAACATTCTCAATTTTGTCGTTTTGAGCGTTCTTTAGGGATTCTTATTTTCTCTTATTTACAGAAAGAAACATGATAAACTTTAATACGAAAATTTATCCATTTTGATTCAATTCATTTTTATTTTAGGCATTTTATAAATCATAATTTCAATCCACAATTATCAAAATTGATTACGAAATAAAAAAAATTTGGAGGGAACGCCGTGTTTTTCTGACCAATTCGAGAGTGTTATTTTCAGAGGAAAAAATGATAAATTTTGAAACAGGGCACTCATAGAAAGCTTATGGAGTAATCTTTCATTTGATACAAAATATATTTGACTTTTTATAGAAATAAAAAAAGTTGGAATGGACGCCGTGTTTTCCTTCTCTTTATTGAGAAATAGGAGAGATGTGACGGGTATTATACCTGTCCGTACATTTACGTAATAGAAGATCGTAAATACTCAAAGAGGGGCGGGGCGTCATGCATGACTTAAAATCGTTTAATTTTGTTAATCTACATTTGTCATTTTAAACATGTTACAGTGTAAACGTTCTGTTGTAGTTCTACAACTGGAAACACGTTTTATTAAATTCTATTTTCTGTAATTCGAGTTTTACATTGCATTTGTATTTTTCAGGTACAGGTGTGAAAACATGCTTATGTATTATATGCAATGTAAGATACGAACTTGTAAATTTGTTGTTGTTCTCCATGTTAGTTCAGTTGTTAAGATTTACATGTAAACTTGTTATTTAAAAGCGGGTGCCTTCAATTAAAAGATTGGATTAAGAGGATATCATTTGCTGTGCACGAATACAATCAAAAATGCTAGACATACACGTTCGCATTTTCAAAAGAAGTTTTCAAAAGGAACACATTACATGTCTGGAATTTTGGCAACGATCGCCCTCCATACGGGATATCCTTCACACCCATGCACCAGAAATGTATGATCTTTTTATGAATAAAAAATCAACCGATTACTACCGATCTCTTCGACAGATTTGCACGTGCCCTACGTGTTCGAGCGAAAGAAGTTCGACAATATATTTTTGTAATCAATTACAGCAAAAGTTGTTGCAAAATTTCCACTAGGACTCCAACTTTGATAAGAAAAATGTATGCAGTAATTTTCCGAAATATGGAAATTGCTATACGTCACGTGATGCTACATTGGATTTAATAGAGAAAGGAACAAGGTCGATAAACGGCATGAACCTTACGGTGACTCACATATCTTATTAAAGACTTACTTTCTATCGTCATATCATTGTCATAGACTTTTATACGTTTCTATGACAAAAACTGATACCTTTTAGAAATTGAAATACCGTTGAATACATAAAGACGACACCCATCTCATTAAATTTAGATAAGGGTAGTGCATACTACCTACTATTTTGCTGATAACCATTTACATGCATACCGATAGCATAGTTACTTAATGTTCTCTAAAACTGCCAGGAATAATGCATATATGACGAAATCATGCTTGAGTATTAAATTCAAAGCGTATTTTTATCCTGTAAGTAAATGCTCTACATCAAGTATGTTTACAGTCATTCCAATAAAATAAAACACACACACACACACACACACACACACACACACACACACACACACACACACACACACACACACACACACACAAAGACCAAAACAAACACAAAAAAACCCCACAAGAAACGGAGGTAAGAAAAATATCTCTTGAACTGAAAAACACGATCAAAACCAACGTTATATAACCAAATTATTTTGCAAATGATAAGCGTACTATGCTTCATAATGATTTACACACTTAATGACTAATAAAAATACGCTTAAACGTGCCGTGATTAAGCACAAAACACACTGGCATGGCAGAAACAAAAGTTATCATAAGAACTCCAGGACATATTTTGAGTTATCGCAAGAACTCCGTAACATTTGAAAAGTCGGGTATAAATTTATTAGCCCGGGCTTTATGTTTGCATCTCTCCATAATTATTAGGTAATTAAGTATAGCAACGAAGAAGATCACAAATGAAAAGGTCAATATGAACGAATTAGCAAGTAATTTGGTAATTTTTCTCAAAACTACCAGATTTTTTTTAAAAAGGCGACAAAATATGGACTTAACGATTTTTTCTGAAACAAAATACAATATGTAGGGCAAGCTTAATTATCAAAGTTTCATTTAGCACCTCAAACTCCCCATTTAAAGTTAAAAATAACCATTTTTACGCGAGTTCTCCAAGTATATAGAAAAGTTTTCCACAGAAATCCGTAACGTTTTCCAGGAACTCCGTGACAGTTATCATAAGAACTCCGAACAAGTTATCATAAGAACTCCATCTTTCGTGTAACATTTCCTCCCCCGGGGCCCCCGTGGGTCTAAATATATGATATTTATGGAGTGAATGGCATTAATAACATCATATAGCTTTTTAATTCATAAAAAAATAATTCTTAAAGCAACACCGATTTTGATTCGATCAGGATTACGTCCCTTATTACAAAAGCGCCATTTGTATGCTTATCTGTGCAACGTTTTTAAGTTCCAGGTATAATAAGAGAAGTAAATCAATTATCATATTTCCACCTCTATTATTCGTTTAAAGGAAATATATTTCATCAGAAAATATTTATGTTGGTTGCTCAGTCGAAACTTTTTGGTCCTTTCTGCCAGTGTTCGGGTAAGGTCTGAAAAACAATGGACATGTAATGAATACGGAAAGTGCAAGCTACCGGCTTAGGTTGATTTCCAAATTTAACACGAAGTGGTATTTTTTTTTAAATAAAACACTTCCGCAGACGTTGTCATACGGCGGTTATCATGGAACCTTAAACGAGACATGTTAACGCCATACAATGACATACTGCGTATGGTCCACATGTAAACGAATGTATGTGCCCTTAGATTATGATGTATGCATAATTGAATACTTATAAAAACTATATTTATACAAATATATCTAGTAAAAGTCCAAAAAAAAATAATTAAATTTACTGATTTAACAGTAAACAATACATTATTTGTTTACTTATTTTTTATAGCTGTGAAACCGAAAGTACAAATTGTCTACCTGATGACATTTATTAAGATTTGAATTGTACATCAATGAGCATTTTAAATTGTATATGACCTGGCCTTTCCACAGTAATTTTGCCAGGCACAGGAGCAAGTTTTGGCAGAAATGGGATGGAAGGGGGTAGTGAATTCGGGTAGAACCCCCAAATTCCCACGTTCGAAAATGTTTGCTACTTTTGTTTGCTACATCAGAATCTACTGTTTTTAACAGTATTCATATGCAAAAAAGATATCAGATAAATGTTACAATTTATCACATTATTGTCATAAAATTAAGAAAACAAAATATAGAAAAATAAATTAATTTTGAAACATTATATATATTAAATGTTTATCTTCACAGTCACTCTTCACTGCTGAAAATGATAGTTATAAGCTTTTTTGGGCATTTTATAAGCTTTTTTGGGCATTTTCTTCTTGATTTTTTTCCAGATCTTTAAACAACAGTTACATGGTAGAACATATTATATGTACCACTGGATTTAGAAGTACTTACATAGGCTATTTTTTAAAACAAAATTTAAAATCAGGATTAGATGTGCCAAGAAATATATTATAATTTCATAAATGATATCAAAATACATGCTCCTGTTATGTTATAAATGTACCAATTGTGAGTTATCTTTTTTATTTCAGGATGTGAGAAAGTCTGAACATGGTGGCAATTAGCAAGTTTTAAATTTTCTTAACAACCATTCCAGGTCTGGTTATATGTCTTTTAGGAAAGCAAGATGTATTCTTGTGTGGATAATGGAAATGAAAATTCAGAGACTGAAAACAGGAAAGACTGCAGTAAAATTTCCAATGATGAAGTTATAAATCTATTTTATAGTATTTTTGCAGAATTGAAATGTGAGTCCAATCATATATTAAAAGCAGAAGATTGCATACTAGATAGAAAACAAAAATTACATAAAATCATTTGTTCGAAATTGAGGTTTCCTTGTGGAAGTGTTTTAAAGGGAAATTATAAAAAAGGTAGTTTTAAGATAGAGGTGGTAAATGATGTGGAAGAAGATTTGCTGGAAAGAAGATGTGAATCACACAACCTTACATATGAACATGTATTTGAAACCTATGAGAACTTGGAACAAAAATTGCCTAGAGTAGGAGTTCAGGAACGTATAAATAAACTCGCACAAATTTTATGCCAAAAAATTGGAGTGCAAGAGGAAATTGTTGATTCAAATAATCTGCAACATAAAGTTTTAAGAAATAGGAAGTTTCTGAAAAGATTAAAAGAAAGCAACGAAAGCAGTGAAACTGATAAAGCGCAAAGAATAATGAAAACAGTTTTCCTTCTTCCTGTTAGAAAAAAGAATTTGTTGAAAGAGTAACAAAGTAGAACAGAGAATATTGACTTGGCTTTCTTACAATCCCAAAATAAAGAGCTGACCAATGGGTTACTGATTGATGTATTTAAAGCTGTAAATAAGGACATTAAAGAACTCCGTAGGGTGTTGAGTAGTCAGTTTACAAAACTTCAATGTGTCAAACTTAGTACACTTGGTACAACAGCAGTGAAAACTATGGATGAGGCTAGCAACTACATGGAGCAAGGGCTTCATGGAGAGTTGAAAACATTTTTGAATTTACCTGCCTTTAAATCACTTTACTCAGTTGAGTCAACAGAGTTCTGTACTCAAGTGGTAAAAATAAACAATAACAAGATAACAGAAGAAAAATGTACAGAAATACCGGATAGAAAATGCATATCATATAATCAATTGTCCGAAACTAGGGATCAGGATGGTGAAGATTCAGACACTGATATTGATGACCAATACAAATCTGACAATATTTCAGAAGAAAATGAGAAACCAGGTCTGATATTAGATGTTCAAGATGGTGATGATATAGAAGATGGAAAGACAAATAAGAGAAAGCGAAAAGCATATGATAATGCTTTCAAACTTCGTGCAGTAAAATATGCTGAAAATACTAGCAACCGAGCAGCTGAAAGAAAATTTGGTATCGCTGAAAAATTGGTGCGTGACTGGAGAAAGTCTAAGGATGTGATTTTACAGAAACCAAGAAACTTTAAGAAAAATGTCACAAAACAAACAGCTCTTGATATGATAGAAAAAGATTTATGTAAATGGTTTCTATTTTATCAAAAGAAAGGCGTAATGCTTGGTAAAAAAGAAATAATGACAAAAGGAAAAATGTTAGCGAAAGTTCAAAAATACAAAGTGAACACTTCGCGGCATTTGTTTGGGAAAAGATGGTGTGATAGATTTTTGAAATCAAATAGTCTTGTTCTCTGTCGCACTAAAGGGAAAGGTAAAAAGCTTAACATAAGTCAAAGTCTTTCATGTTCCATGGATGAAATTGTTGTGGAAGATAAAAGTTTGGGAGATGGTGAAGAGAATAAAATTAAGGATATTGGAGATTGTGACTCCGTTAAAACAGAACCTAAAGAAGATGATGATCCAGAAAGTATTGATCCTCAATCATCATTACACATGACTGATGTTTTTGAAATAGATCCGGAGAATAGTATTCATGCTGAAATTAGAGAACTACATAAAACTGAAGAAGTTGAGAACAGTAAAGGGCTAAGAGTTAAATTGGGTGTTGTTGCAAATATGTCGGATAATGTTGGTCATAAAAGTTTGATATCCGACTCTGAAGCAAAGGCAGCTCATAACTCTGATGTTTGTGATAATGTACAATCTGAACTTGAAACTGATAAAAATCAATTGCTAGAAAAAAAGACTGTGTCTAGGGGAAAAAGGAAACGCTCCTATGATAACATTGCATGCACGTCGCACAGCAGCCAACATGATGAGACATCTGAGAATACCACATTTTCAAAAATTAGGAAAACTGATGCTGTTAAAGATGACTTGGACCAATCTGAAACCTCCCTCCATAAAGAAAGCATTGCTAAAGCAATAGGAACAGATTTTCAAAAGTTTGAGGATGATTTGTTATCATGGATTCAAGAAAAGCAGAAAGAAAAACTGGATATTTCTGCAGAATTAGTTGCAACAAAAGCAAAGGCAGTGTATAAGGATAAAAAGTATGGTTTAGACTCCTGTGCTGATATGATTTCAAATGCTTGGGCTCAACAAATTTTGGAAAGACACAATATAGTTGAAGGAATTATGGATACCAACCTAGAAAACCCTGATGTAAATATTGATATTCCTCCAGAATTACAAGGAATACCAAAAAACAATGATAATGAATCAGAATTCACCGACATGCAAGATGAAAGAGATAAAAAATCAGCAAGACAGTCTTATGATAATGCATTTAAAAGCATTGTCATAAACTTTGCTGAAAGTTCAAGTAACATTTTTGCAGCGAAAGTGTACAAAATTAGTGAAAAAAATATAAGATATTGGCGAAAATCCAAGGAAAAAATTATCAACGGTTGTAAGGATAGAAAGCGGTTCGTTCCAAGAACTTCAACGTATAATGAGCTAGAAAAGGATCTAGCTTCATGGTGCAAGAATATGCATAAAAGCGGGAAAAGGTTATTGCGATCTGCAGTCAGATCAAAAGCAAGTCGGTTAGGCAAGGAAGGAAAGTACAAAGTAGATACGAGTCAGTTTCGGGCATCTAATGGATGGTGCTCACGATTTTTGGAAAGACAAGGTTTGACTTGTGAAAATGGCGCAGCTCACAGAGGTAAAAACCTGCAGGAATTACGTGCCTCAAACGTTGTAACAGCTGAATCTTTTGATGAGTACAAGAATGATAGTGATGAATGTTGGGAAGAAGATGATGATAATGATGATGATGATAATAATGATAATGTATAGATGCAAATTTGATTTTGTAACAATACCAAATCATGAATTGCAGTGCTTCAGGTCTTCAATGCAGACTTAGTGTAATGTTGTTATCTAAGGATTTACTGGAATTATCTTTGTAAATACATGTATTACGTAAATTAAGAAAAGTAAGATATGTTTTTCCAGGCGGTTAAATGCATTTTCACATGAAAACATTCTGGTATATTTTTTATGCAAATGTAAATAAAATTATTTTTCTTTTTATAAATTTTTGTTACCTTGTTTATAAAATATTATTTTACAGGAGATATCTATCTTTTTAGGACAGATAAAAGCTTGATGTGATTAAAGCTGGATGGAATTTGTGTATTATTATTATATAAACAGTGCACATTTGGGCTTTTTATTATTATACATTGTCCACAATGGTTGCAAACGACCTCAGATGTGATGAAACTTGCTTTGAATGATCCGTTCACTAAGGTTCTACCAAATTTCAAATGGTTCAAGTCCTGGCATTGTATGTAGTCAGAGAGGCTAGAAATATATATTTTAAAAACCCTCCATAAGAGCAAAACCTACACATTTGAAATTTAATGTGTTGTGTGGTCCTTTACATACAAAGAGTGGTCAAACTATTTCCATAGAGTAAATATTTGCTGCAAACCAGGGGACAGGGATTCATGGTTTTACATAAACTTTACAGTGAAAATCTTTAAAAAAAAGTCTTTTCAGAATTCTTGCTTGAGAATAATGGGCTTGATATTTGCAAGTTAGCATTGTCTTGTTAAGTCCCCTTCCAAGTTTCCTGACCTGTGTCAGAGGTCAGCCATTTTAATATTTGTATAGTAAAGCCGTAAAAAAAGTTATCTAGATCAGCAATATTGAGATTAGAATTACTTGGGTCTTTGAAAAAATATTTTCTATGAACATTATCTCATGTTGTTCAATAATTGTCCCTGTCCGAGGGTTTAAGTACAAAAATATACCGACCTGTAAGCTTGCTTAATAGCTTCCAGTCCATTGTGATACAAGTAACGGGTAGTGAAAGGCAATCAGTCTTTATCTAGGTTGTGGCTGTAGCAATTATATTTGATTAAACAAGAGAGATCAGTGATCATATGTTGCCTGATGATAGCCAATTTAGCCGGACTATTGATGAGTGATTGACCAGTTTGTTCCCTGTATGACACTGCTACTTTTATAGCATGTTTCAGCTATTGTGTAGCAGACACAAAAATTATTTACAGACTTAAATACTTTTTTAAAAAATTACATGTACAATTAGATATGTGCAAGTACTATAGGTACAAATCAGGGCTGGGTACCACTAATTTACTACTTTATCGTAACTCAGTTTGAACGTATTTTTTCGCGTAAGCAGAACTTGCGTATTTATTTGCATTTCACTAAACTTTATTAGCTACACATTTGTGTGAGTTTAAACATACAGTTATGCTCACTTATTACTAGCGTAAATAGCACATACTGTTTAGTGAAACGCAACTAACATACATTTACGTTTTGCGTAAGATTAAATTTACGTAAAAAGATACACAAAACTTACGGAATGTTAGTGAAACGCTAGCTGGTCCTGTAAAATTTGGAAGTATAGGACAAGTTATCCGAACAAAACTCAAAACAAGAGCTGTCAGAAGGACAGCGCGCTCGACTTTTTTAGTGCTTGCCTATAAAACAAAACTTTGACAGTTAAGGGCACACAAGACTTTAACTAGGAATTTCTAAGTACAAATCAAGAAACATTTTCACAGAGTTATCTTCTCTTGCTTACAGATAGGTCTCATGATGGCACATAAGAACTCCAACTTCCAAAGTAATATCTCAAATGGTTAAGTCAACAAGTGGACAAGAATGAAAATCTTAACTGAGTTTCTAAGTCAAAAAGGGCCATAATTCAAATAAAATCCTTAACAGAATTACCTTCTCCTGCCCATGTTTTGGGACCATGATGGTAAACAAGTATTCCAACTTTCAAATTAATATCTCAAACAGTTCAGTCAAAAAGTGGACTGGTACTAAAAACTTAACCAAGATTCTAAGTCGATAAAAGGCCTTAATTTTTAAAACAAATCCTTGACAGAGTTACCTTCTCTTGCGTACAGATGGGGGTAATGATGTGAAATAGCATTAAAAGTTTCAAAGCAATATCTCAAAGGGTTAAGGCAATAAGTGGATTTTACCCATATTCAATGTATTTTCTAAGTCAAAAAGGGGCATAATTCTGTCAAAAACCTTGACAGAGTTATGTCCTCTTGTCTGTTGATGAAGGTCGTGATGGTAAACAAGTATGGTCAGTTTCAAAGCAATACCTCCAATGGTTTTGAAATAAAGTGAGGTGGTACAAAAAACTTAACCAAGCTCAATACACTTTCTAAGTCAAAAAAGGGCCATAATTCTGTCAAAAACCTTGACAGAGTTATGTACTCTTGTCTGTAGATGGAGGTTATGATGGTGAACAAGTATGGTAAGTTTCAAAGCCATACTTGTAATACTTCTGAAATAAAGTGGGGTGGTACGAAAAACTTAACCAAGGTGTGACGCCAACGCTAACGCCGGGGCGAGTAGGATAGCTCCCCTTTTCATAGAAAAGTCGAGCTAAAAATTAAGATTCATGAAAGGGCCATAACTCTGATAAAAATCATTAAATCAGAAAATGCCAAAGATATGCACAACTACAATTGGTATTGATCATTCCTGCAAAGTTTGAATAAAATGCCTTTGGTAATTTTTGAATGATCCCTATATGTCCCCACTATTCTGTTACAGGCAACACAATAATACTAAAGCAACTAAAACGTTAACATCTTGCTGACCAATTGGGTAAATAAAACAAAACTAAATTATAATTCAAAAGAAACTTTATTTGTAATTTTAGATAACTCCAATTTCTGTCTTTCACATATAATTCCATATATATTTTGTGACAATATTTAAAATTTAACAATTGGTCGAAACAAATCACAGAATCCAACAAACTGACTGATGATGATACAAATACTATTTATAGTAACATGAACAATACAGACTGATGATTAGAAAATGATAAATGATAAAAGTGACAATTACAATACAGACAATATCTTGAGCTAAACATTCAAACCTTGGTCTTACATTATATCATCTTGACCTACTTGTATTGAGATATCAAACTTTATTTATTTATACAAATTAAAAATTTATTGATAAAATGATTGAATTGTTAAATTTGTCCAAGATCTTTTATTTATATATTGAGAGTTTACTGCTAAACTGCAGTAACTTATATCAAATACAGAAGGACTTAACAGTTTTGCAATCAACCCTTAATATATAACTGTATGTCCTTCACCTTTGAATGAAAGGCATATGTCTTACAGCTAAAATGAACACTTTTACCAGACTGAAAAGTAATCTAAGTATCAGTCTGATAAAGTATGGTAGTCCAGATGTTTTACCCAGAAATCAATATTTGACCTTGGCCTTTGACCCTTGGGTCATTGTCATGACCTTGCAATTAACAGCTTATTGGTGTAAGCATTCTTTGTTAAGTAGTTTGAATATGAATACTGATTGAAAGTTACATAGAGGATATTGAATGAATGTTAGTTCAATACTGAATTTATTACACAACTTGAATAAAATTATATTATGCGAGCCTCTGGCGAGCATAATATATATTATTCAAGAGTTTATTGATGAACTTACACGAATTTAATATTCTATTTATCACATACCCAAAATAAAACCGTTGAATGGGGAAAAAAAAGAGTCATTTTTCATTGACGCGCCTATAGTTTAACGCTATCATTAAGCGCGTCTTTACACTATGTTTGTATAACGCTAATGATGTCACGTCAAAATACATGTATATGCACGGCCGTGCAATACCATTTTTACAAAGTCCCAAAATCGGCACGGGTGTGTGATAAATAAATGTATGTAACAAGGTCAGATGATGTTTGATGGATCAATTTAAAGACATACATATGACTGTCGACTGAATGACATTTACTATGATATCATGGTCATACAGACTTTATCTGCTGAATTTTTGATGGACTTGCCCAGTTTTGAACTTTTTTTTAACAATTCAAAGTTTAAAAAATACAAAAACTGAGCTACAAACAGTATAAAGCCTAGTCAGAATTCACAGATGTACAGGCTGGCCTAGCTGGTGCTATTCTGGAGTCAAAAGTTAATCACTTTTGGTTCCACAGGTTATTATGAGAAAAGACTAAACATCAAAGTCATGACAAAGTCATGTTTTTCATTAAAATAATGATATCTTGGTGATGCACATAAAACAAAATAAGCACCGTATCTAAAAATAAGCTGTGATAACATGTACAACATAAAATGCACTTTAAGACATGCTTAATGGTTTGGCAATGTTTACACCACAAGCACTTATAAACCAACTAAAAACATTACCTATTTCTTAGCAATTGCTGAATGTTACAACCATAGTTTATCATTCCAATAAACTGTGATTTTATCTCAAGAAAACTTCATGCAATAGAATCAACATTACTTACTATATGAACTTATGCATATACATGTATAAACATGTATATACATGAACACTTATGTTATAATCATTAAATGGAAATAACAATGAACACATTCACAATAATACCCTGTATTGACTAAATATAATACAATCCAAGATTTTTTTTTCATATTTAATTTAAATTAAAAAAAAAATGCAGCAAATCACATTTCATTGCACAATGGACATTCTGTGGAAGTAAATTTAGGAAAAAAAGTCCTTGTCTAAAAATAGTGTTTGTGTAACGGGGTTCACCTTTAATATATGAGGGAATCAAAAGATTGTATAAAATTGTACTAGTCTATACTAGAAAATATGAGCTGCGTCATGACAAAACCAACGTAATGCGTTTGCGACCAGCATGAATCCAGACCAGCCTGCGCATCCGCGCAGTCTGATCAGGATCCATGCTGTTTGCTATCAGTTTCTCTACTTGTAATAGAGTTGGAAAGCGAACAGCATAGATCCTGATAAGACTGCACGGATGCGCAGGCTGATCTGGATCCATGCTGGTCGCAAACGCACAATGTTGGTTTTGTCTTGACGCGGCTCATATGAGGACTTCCCGGATTTACAAGTACCGGTGTCTTACATGAGGAAGCATAGTAGGAAAGCAAAGATTATTACACTATGGAGAAAACATACCTCTTTTGTACCAAGCTTAAAAATAAAACTACATTTACTAAAATGTCTAAAAGTTCTAAAGCTACCTGCATATTCTAAAGAGGAAGATATATGTTGCAAACAAACAATCTTAATCATAAATGAATATTATGCAATTTGGAAACAAAGGGTACACATGCATATATTATTATTGGAAAAAGTAATGCATAAAGAGAGCACTGATTTTAAGTATTCTGAAACAAATATAAACGTATTTAAATATATTTAGTTGCATAAAATATGCAAATGACCACATAAGATTGTGAATCATTAATTTTAACTGTGTGTAATGTTTTTTATGCAAGAATATAATTACAGTTGCTGCATCAAAAGTGATAAAATTATACAATAAGCAACAGATTAATACATATATGAAATGCCAATATAAGACCTATTATGAATAAACATGAAAGCTCATAACATTTGTGACTTAGTTTTGAAAGTTAACATTATTTACTATTAGTGTATAAATGATTAAGTAATGCATTAAATACTGCCTTCATATACATGTACATTTTGTATTATAAATTTTCTGTTGGTTCTTTCTTTCTATACAAAGCAATATTTTCAAAAACAATATTTTATTTACAAAATTTTAATATACAATTAATATATTTTTCCATCAATGAATGTATCAACAAATATCTAGTTTTCTCAAGTTACATCAAAAACCTGTTTAAAAATTCAAATCTTAAATAATGTACAAATTTTATATTTCTTGAATTACCTACAATATTGATCAAAACAATATCATATTTTCCTTTCTTTTCATTGAAAAAGGCAGTCATAAGTGACATGTAATGTATTTGAAATTTTATACTGTAAAATCAAAAATGTTTGTAAGGGGTTAATTTACACAAATTGTAGATTTTGCAAAATAAATGTTAGGTGAGTATCTAAGTTTGATATAAATCTTACTAAACTGAAAGTGGAATGTATCAAATTTACCTTGTCTATTAGTTAAAAATATTGATTTCGCTAAATTTTGTCCCTGCCAAATAACTAATTTGACAGTATTTCAAGTTTTTTACAATGATATATCCCTGAATTGATATTACATACAGTAAGGGTTTCTTAGTATATGATAACGGAATATATAATAGTGACACAGAAAATAGAACATGAAGAATTGATGCAATTCACGTAATTTCAACTCATTGAAAATAATGTGTAATGAACTTGACCTGCTTGAAAATTGTTATTATCTACCAATGTTCTGTAAGCTAGCTGGATAGCTTCCTCACATGAAAGAATCCAAAGTCCCTGTCGGGATTCAAACCCACAGCGGTGAGGGGCAAGTGGTTTGAACTAATAAACAGTGGCTCTGTCACAGTTTGGTGATCTGTAATAATGAGAGCCCTCGACCAAAACAAAGCTGATAAAGGTAATGACAGTTTCTCAAAATATGCTTGTTTTTCAAAAATCAAAGAATACTTTGCCAAGTAGAACATTTCTCTCATCATTTAAGATGTAATTTCTATACGAAATACGTTTTTGACAAGAGCTCTACAACAGAAGTGTTGAGGGCTCTCATTTATACAAATCACTAAAATGTTACAGAGCCACTGTTGGCCGTGTATATCCTGGCTAGTGTTTACACAGCACATACATTGTAATGCACTAATAGATTACAGTACAAAGCAAAACTCTTAACTCCTCTAATTTGGAATCTGTTCAATTCATAGTGAGTGGACAACAACACAAGAGGAGGTTGGCTATGAATAACTAATACAATCTACAAAACTATAACAAAATATGTACAACATACAAGACACATCACGATAGCTATACACATGCAGGGGTACTAATTTGTTCAAAGATGAAAAAAATGACTATGTTGTAAAGAATAAGAAAGAAACAAACATACACTATTAACAAAAGTAAAATGACTAGAAATCTACTGCTAAACATATTTCTATAAAGCCTAACCTTTATTATTTATGATAAATTCTATCTATTGAACACATTCTGTTAGTGAAAACATAGTCTACTAAAATGCTATATTCTGACTCAAAACCTTATAAAGTATATACACTTTATAAACCTATAAATGTTTATTTAACATAGATGAAAATTTCCTATACTTCACAATCTGCTCTCTGCATAATTTTTAATATATTCTTGCATAAAAAATGTTAGTTTTAAGCAAGGAAATGTTCTTGAATAGTTTTAGATGGGAAAGTTTGCAGCAACCAATTTCTTAAATCATTATTTATCCATGGAAAAAAAACCTTAACTATTTTCTTTATTCGAAACATGGAAATGTTCTTGAATAGTTAAAGATCCGGAAAAGTTTGCAATAACCAATTAATGAATTCCTTAAATCATTCATTCTTTATTCAAGAAACATAAATCTTGAACCATATCTTTATTTGAGAATCATAAGAATGATAGCATAGAATTAACTATGTTCGAGACGTGACTATAATTCTCAAGATGCGTTGCACTATATATAGAACGTTATAATGTATTATAGATATCAATTGTGTTATAAGTATTCATAAATAAATATTTATCATCATCTAAACTATGCGTAACATTATATAACATATAAATAAGAGTAATGGAATTTCGCCAATGACCTAGGATTTTATTTAAATTCTATGATCAATATTAATAATACGCATTTATGATATTCAAAAAAGGCATCCTATACTAAGACATTCTAATTAGAAATCCTAAAATAATATAATCATTAACTTTCAAAAATTCATACAGCCAGCATCATTATATAACAGGAAGTATTGCGTATCTATCATACTGATCATGTTTGTTTCTTCCCTGGATCTCACAATCGTAAACAGTTATAGATCTAAATCCTTAAAACACAACTATTGTGTTGTTTTCAGATGTAGTAATATAAACCTGTGGAACAGTAACCTAAATATATATACTCAATTACACCATGTACTCACACCACTACCCACGCCACTAATGGCAATACATCACCATCCCGATATGAGAACAGCCCATGGCACACATCATTTAAACCAAAATCATACCTTTCCTTTAATACGTATTTTATCTTGCCGCCCAACCACATGTTATTTCAATGTTCCTATAATATGCCTTACATATATTCACATGAAGTAAGAAAATACAAACCTACCTTGCTCTACCAAATATAAATATATACGTAGCAACGTACGATATTATGCCATCACAGCTATAATATATTAGTGGTGCATGAAACTGTAGTCCATTGTCCAAGTGATCTTCATAATCTTCATTAAAATTCAGTGAATCTGCTCTATTTGTGCAAATGAAAATACTCTCACCATAGTAATGTTAAATTAGCAGAGACAATTAATCATCTATACAGCCAGTACAAATAACCCATTTTCCATTATAGATCATTAAATAAGGAGTTGGAACCTAAACAAATAATTAAGCTAAGTCCACCACGAATACCTCCTATAGATAGTTTATAAGTACACACAAGACATCTTAAGAATTGAAGATGCTAAATGGTACTGAAACAATAAAAAACGCCATATAATCATATTACTCTGATTTCTGAATTGACCAAACTTGTTTTGAGTAATCGACTGGAGCACCGGGATACAATACCAAATGTACGATGCCCAAAAATAGAGTACAAAAATATACAGAATATCTCCACAAATACAGTTGTATAACCCTCATACATAGCCCTCAACTCATCAGGTGTTTAGTTTTTATGAATTTCACCTCACTACTCTACTATTAGTAGAACAATCAAAACGATAAAATTCTAAAAAAAAGTGTACAAAGAAGAATAATCTTCTAAAATACAACAACGTGCAAAAACGAGAGTAAAATAAAAGACAACTCGCTCTCTATGATTTCACTTTCGTAGTGCAAATACATCTAAACATGGTTAAAATACACGTCGCATGCTACCGCAATCTGACGATACATAATTCTATGCCCACCCAGTTACATAGTTGCTCATAGAGATAATGATATGCGCAATACTTATGTAAATAATCAAAACATGACGACTGTTAGATGCTTCAGCTATTTAGCTTAAGATTAAAAGAAAGTAGCATGTTAAGAACAAGTGAAATAACTACACAAACCTCTGTAGTGTGATACTACTCGCTGTATTTTCAAGCTTATTGTAGAGAGGCAATGTTAAGTGATCTTATGTTTTAGTCACTAATTAACTACCCTTAACAACATAAGATCTTCTAGAAATCCATATCGCAATATCGTCTCCGACCTCATAGTGAGTCTGAATTTCCATTTAACAATCATACTACATGTGCAGTTCATTATGCCGCAACCTTATACCCAAGAGCTTCTGGGGAACAATTAACTCAGATGCCCCTACGTGCATTATTTCAGGCAGAAACCATCAACATTCCATTAGCTAGCTGGATAGCTTCCTCACATGAAAAATTCAAAGTTCCTGTCGGGATTCAAACACAAAGCAGTGAGGGGCAACTGATTTGACCTGAACCCCTCTGCCATGAATCCCCCTCAAAACCAAAGGTATAAAGTACCAATATACCATTCCAAATATTTAAGGAACCTATTAATACATAAAGGTGCTATGAGAAATGGTATGTTTGTTTTGAAGTCACACTTACACTGTATAGGTCATATGACAAATCTCTAGCTTAACTGGAGGAGGATAACCGCAGTTGCCCCCCTTTATTTCAAGCATGAGCAGGAAGGTGAATAGAACCAATGAATAACTTTCTCACATGAAGGAATCAAATACAGCTAACTTTTCCCTATTTTCACTGGAGAGAGAAGTTACTTCTCCCTTAAATTCAGGGTTAGCATGATCCATGGCTCAAACCCACAGCAGTGAAGGACAGGTGGTTTGAAATTGGCAAGCTTAACCTTTCAGCCAGGAAGACTCCTGAAATCATGGCAAGTAAATGCTTCAGTGGGAAGGAGAGAGAGAGAAGAAGAAACTAGTAACAGTTTTTAAAGGGCCATAAAAATTTAACAAACTAAAATGAAGGACCTAAGGATTTCAACTCAACTTGTCGGGACAAATGTGTACAGACGTCTCAATTACAAGCAACTATAATATAATAATAGGCGAAACAAAATAAAAAGGAGCTGCCTTGGGTAACAACAAGGTTAATAAAGCTAAAAAAAATATATGCAAATTAGCACAAATTCCTGTTAATATAATTCTTTGATACTTATAACAATGTACAAGGCAAGGACATTTAAAATAAGCTCAATATTTTCTTTGACAAAAAAAATGAAATAAAATTTATTAAAAATACACGTATTTAAAACTTGAAAAATAAATGCTTCTTTGAACATGTCACAATGCCAATGTGTCAACAAATATGTAAAAATATATTTACATACAAATTATTTAAGGCCACCGATTAAAAAAGCAGGCCATGTTGAGCCTTTTATCACTCACCTGTACGTAACATTTATCACCTCAGGGGTGTGGCCAAATTTTACCTACTATATGTTAAAAACTTGCAAGGGGACCATAAGTCATGTCTAAACATGAAATATCTAAATTGTTGGCTTTCAAGTTTTTTACAAAACAATTTTTAAAACTATTCTTATACAAGCGTATGCAAAATATACAATGACCTTTGGTCATGATTTGTGTAAACTTGATTTCCACAACACAATTTCACATATCACATTCCTATGCTCTAGCATTTGCAATTTCAGATTGGAATTTTGAAAATTTCACTTTTTGAAATCTTAACACCAAGAAATGGAAACATTTGAATATATTTGGAAGAATTCTATACAAGGAACATAGAAGGCTAGTAAAATGAGTTAAACAAGGTGATTTCAGAGGAAGTTATTTGAAAATTTGCAGACAACAGATGACCATCATTTCTAAAAGGTCATGAAAGTATAATGCTAAGATGAGCTTAAAAAGTTAGTAAATTTGTACTGTTTAATGACCAATTATTTCATAGCTAATAGTAGTTCTTTTGTTTCAATACAGTTGTAAGATTTTCAATTAGGTTGGTGAGAAGACTACAACCAGATGTTCTGTGTATCGATATACACTATAAGCAATATCCCAACTCTAATTGACACACATGTAAGGAGCAACTTGATATAATACTTAATGATTTGAAATTATTGATGAGATGTGCTTGATTAATTGCCATTCTCTGTAGAACAATGTTCATAATTTTGTGCCTGTTTCTGGTGCAGCTACAAGCAAGCTATCATCTCCAATAGGACTCTCACTGAAATGATTAAAATATTTTTCTACTTGTAGTAACTGTGTTCAAATAATTTTATTTTGTTTTGTGTTTGGTTAGTTCTTAGTTCTATGTCACATAAATGAATAGCCTCTTTGAGTCCCGACAGATTTTCAACTTACAGTTTACCAACTATTATGCAAGTTTGAATCCTAAAATAATGAGATGTTTACATCTGATTAAGCAGGAGATATATCTTATAAGCTAACAGATGCAATAACAATTATATCGTGGTCGACAGTAAATTCTGTCATATTTTGTATATATCAAGCAAAGTGCTACTATATTTATATGATAATCTATTCATTATTTATATATTTTCATAAGTTTGAGTTGGTTATTCTTTAAAATATATTTCTTATTTGCATCGTGCAATTTTAAAGGGACTCCACTGAGGTTTTTTGAAATGAAGGAACTGGCAGAAAAATTTCTGAGATTTTTGTACCATTAAATGCAAGTCTGGACCAATAACTTTTGTGCAAATTTTCAGATCATTCCCTCTCCTCAGTTTTCCAGAATCATCATTTTCATTGTGCAAAATGACACAAAAATGAAATGCGTTGCAATGCTTTTCACTAAAATAAATCTAAGAAGTAAGAATAGCGCAAAAAATTCATTTTCAATTTAATTCTGATCATATTTCTTTATTTTCTTTTGCAGACTTTTTAATTTTAAGTGCTTCAGGTAATCCATGTAAGAGTTTCAAATTTTATGTTTTTAGGTTTTTTGACCTCAGTGGAGTCTCTTTAAAGTTACAAATATGTAATACATACAATGAGCCTTTCACATGCTGTTTCTGTACAGTTTTCTGGTACTGCATGTGCTCTTGTTCCAGGCCTATCACACATTTTAACATCTCATTCAACATTTCAAAACAGGACTTGGAATCTTCTATCTCCACTGGAATACTGAACTGGTTCCCCGCATACACTTCCATTGCACCACATGCATCTGAAAGTTTTTAATATAAACATGCATAATACAAGACAATTCAAAAAACTTTTATATCCTGGAATGTACTTAGTGTTTGTTGCAAAATTTTATGATGTCTGGTGATATTGTTAAAGAAACTAAGTATGTGGATGTATATTTAACCTGTTCTAATGACTAATAGCTTTAACAAGTTTAAAACTTATATGACCTTTTATATCCAAATAGTTTTTTAAATAATATTTGTTTATCTGGTTTATATGCGTGTTGGAACAAATTTTTGCTGATATCTCGATGGTCTGTCTACATAACCAGCTTTTTTGGATTTACCTTTTCTCCGCAAGTGACTGACCATTAGCTTAATGCCTGAGATCAAATGTCAGAGAGAAATTTTACCTCAACCTAGATCAAACAAGCAACCACTGCATTACAAATACAATGCCCTGCCTATTGAATTTATAAGTAGGTGGACTGTTGTTGGGTTTTACTTCACACCAACACAGTATAGATCATATGGCAACTTTCAAGCTTTACATGTTAAGAAAGATTTCAGGTGCCTTTCCATGCATTATTTCAGACACAAATGGGCACACAAGTAGAACCACCAACATTCCGTAAGCTAGAAGGAAAACATCCTCACATGAAACAATCCAAAGTGGATTTAGTAAACTTTTATCATAATATTTGTTGGGTCAACATATTGTAGTAAGGATTATGTAATAATAACATGATAATGTTTGTAACAGGTGATTTATCTTCTCCGTCTTCTCAGGTTCCACTTGGTGCCTAAAATACTATACAGCAGGTACCTGGGATTATACTTCACCAGAAAAGCCGAAAAGACTCCATTTACCCAAAATAATGGCCATCTCATTTACAAAAACAAAAGATCTATTATCTTCTTAACTAAATCATACATAACAACAGAAAGAAATTCAACAAGACAAAAGAAATTTTTATACACATTTCTGTAAACCATTTCAAACCCTTCCCTTTGACAAAAACAAACTATATAACAGTATAATCAGGTATTTAAAATTTCTTCAGTAACTTGAGCAACTTCAGCTGGGTATAAAACATACAGTAACAAAACAACATCTTTACATTGGGTAACTGTCAACATTATTTTCAATCATCAGTCTTCTATATGACATATACATGTATATCAGACAATTCCATTTTAACACAGTCAGAACAGAGGGCCTTCACTGGTGAATATTTTTTGATGAATTAGGAGATAATTACCGGTAACCATGTGTCCTATACTTAAAATATCTTATTTCAGATTACAATAATGTTGGGATAGAAATTAATCTATAAAAGAGAAAAAAAAAGAAAAGAAAAAAAAATGTAACAAAATTAAATGTGCTATGCAACTTTCATACTCCTTCATTTTTTTTATAACCAGTAACAATGTTTTCCTAAAGTTTGATATTGATAATACTATTTACCAATAATGAACAAGGACAGATTCTTTTCTTAAATGTAATCTTAAGTTTACTGTAAAATCAGATATTTTCACAAGGTCAAAAATTTCGTGAAATCAACATTACAAACTAATTCTAATTGACAAAGTTAGATACATGACATGAGAGTTTATTCTCTCAGTTTAATACGTATGATTGATGTAAAGCAAACATTTCTTTTCAATAATAATTAATTTGCAAGATTAGCGAAACTTAATCCTTGGCAAAAATTTCTGATTTAACAGTACACAAACACCTCACAATATGGAACTTCCTGTCAAGATTGTTGAAAGATAAATCTAATTTTGGAGAAAGATGTACAATCTATTATCCCAAGCTTGCATATTCTCATAAATGAAATATTTGCAGAATTATCTGACATATTGCCGTGTTATGAACTAAAGGGACACATTTCTAGTATCATTTATAACAAGAGCACCATATGTGATGTTAACGCTAGTCTGTTAAGGGCAAAGACAATCAATAATCCATTTTTATAAATATTCTAAATTAAAAAGGGACATAACTCTTGAAAATATTGCTTTAAGGATAATGCCCCTTGTTTTACAACTTCATCATGTCATGATAAATAAATATTTAAAGTTTCAAATTGATACTTTTTGAATTTTTTTAATAATGGGCTGCATTAAAGTTCTTGCATGACAACAGCAACAACAACAAAACAATCATAATAGCTCGAATTTTCTCCAAAACAGCTGAACTAAAAAGAAAGATAATTACTGTATCAAATATTTAGAGCAACTATTTTTATAAAAAGAACAAATTTATCATCATTAACAAATAAGAAGACATATTTTTGCCTCCTGCATACAAACAATATTTGCATAAATCATAAACAGAAAGACAATGTTCATAACACTACCAAATAGGGGGATAACTTTTGCATCAAAGATAAAGGGAGACCATCTATGTGTACTTAAAAATAAATATAACAAGAGGGCCATGATGGCCCTGAGGTCGCTCACCTGTATATAGGCCCCCGGAGCGGGGCCAGTTTAAACCCCAGGGCTATTATTTAAACAAACTTTGAAGACACTCATTAGAAGATGTTTCACAATGTTAAGTTTTTACTACACACATGTAATGAGAAAACAATGATCTCCACCCTCCCCCCCCCCCCTGGCAGGGCCAATTTTCACCCTAGGGCTTTTATTTGAACAAACTTGGTAGACATCCATAAGAAGATATTTCATGCTAAACATCTAAGCTCTAGCTCATTGGGTTTTTTCAAAGAAGATTTTTTAAGTTTTTACTATATGCATATAGGGAAAATCAATGACCCCCTGAGGCGGGGCCAATTTTGACCCCAGGGCTATTATTTGAACAAATTTTGTAGACACTCACTAGAAGATGTTTCATGCTTAATATCTAAACTCTAGCTATTTGGGTTTTTTCAAAGAAGATTATTTAAGATTTTGCTATACACATATAAGGAAAATCAATGACCCCCCCCCCCGGGGCGGGGCCAATTTTGACCCCAGGGCTTTTATTTGAACAAACTTGGTAGACACCCATTAGAAGATGTTTCATGCTGAATATCTTAGCTCTAGCTCTTTGAATTCTTTAAAAGAAGTTTTTTAAGTTTTTACTATATGCATATAGGGAAAATCAATGACCCCCTGGGGCGGAGCCAATTTTGACCCCAGGGCTTTTATTTGAACAAACTTGGTAGACACTCATTAGAAGATGTTTCATGCTGAATATCTTAGCTCTAGCTCTTTGGGTTCTTTAAAAGAAGATTTTTAAAGTTTTTACTATATGCATATAGGGAAAATCAATGACCCCCTTGGGCGGGGCCAATTTTGACCCCAGGAATTTTATTTGAACAAACTTGGTAGACATTCACTAGAAGATGTTTCATGCAAGATGTTTCATCTAAGCTCTAGCTCTTAGGGTTTTTTAAAAGAAGATATTTAAAGTTTTTTCTTTCGGTTGCCATGGCAACCAGAGTTCTGCATGGAATTAAATTCTTTGAACAATTTTTAAAGGTGACCACCAAAGGAACATTCCTGTGAAGTTTGGATGAAATTGGCTTAGTGGTTTATGAGGAGATGTCATTTAAAGTAAAAGTTTACAGACGGACGACAGACGGACGACGGACGGACGGACGCCGGACGAAAAGCGATCACAAAAGCTCACCTGGTGAGCTAAAAATACAGACAATTCTTTTTTACCAAACATAAAAGGGGAGACAATTCTTTGATCAAAATCAAACAAGGGAGACATCTATTTTATCAAAATTAGACATAAAAGGGAGATAATTCTTGTATCATAAAACAGAAAGGGAGACAATGAACTCCAAAAATTCACAGCAAATGTGCAGCAACTTACCTGCTTCCTTAATGCTAACTAATTAAGTCAAGTAAAGTAGAACAAATTTTACAACTTTTACAGAACTAAACACAGAATTAAAATCTTTCTTGATCAACAACAAACATTGAAAACTTCAAAAGCTTGAAATGGATTGAAATACATGTTTAAACAAAAAAACATTTATTTGTTTTTTTACAGTGTTAAGATATGGGGGATAAAAAGAGTAAGTTCTAAAATGTATATTATTGATATAAAATAATTATTTAAAGGGGCTTTTAATTCAAAATGAATAAGTAAAAACTTGTATTTTAGCTATACTTATTTTATTTGACAAAAAAGGCAAAAAAGGGGGTTTACCACTGTTGAAAATTTTGGTTAACCACATTTGTAGGGTTTTCTAATTCCATATCAAAAAAGCACAAACATTAGCAAAATATCCTCAACTCAAATTAATAAAGTTTTAGCAAATGGCTTTAAAGACAAATGGCAGAATGAGCCAAGAAAAAAATATCTCTATAATGTATCACCTTGCATTGCTTCTAGTTTATCCATGTTGTTAAGCAACAGAGCATGAAGTTTCTCTATTTCTCTGTCACTGTCTATATCAACCTGTACATTGGCTAAAGGGAGGTAACCTGACACTTGTGAACAACCAGGAGTTGTCTGATCCTGCTCTTTACAACTGAAACAAGGTAGTATAATAGCTAATATATAAAATGTAAGTATACATTTATTGGTTTTGCGAGGTTAATATCATATTGATTGACTGGCAGAAAGGACAAGCTTTTAACATCTTTCTTAAAGGCACATTATGCCTCAGAATCAAATAAATTTTAACTACTCTAGAAAAGGCAAAAATAAATACTATAATGTTTAAGTAATGGTTTCAGAGAAATGTTACAAGTAGATGCTTGTTACCTGAAACAAGAGGGCCATGATGGCCTTGAGGTCGCTCACCTGTATATAGGCCCCCCCCAACCCCCACCCCAACGTTGCAGGGCCAATTTAACCCAAGGGCTTTTATTTGCACAAACTTGGTAGACACCCATAATAATAAATACCACATTTATATAGCGCCCTTTTCATAAGAAGATGTTTCATGCTAAACATCTAAGCTCTAGCTCATTGGGCTTTTTAAAAGAAGATTTTTTTAAGTTTTTACTATACACATATAGTTAAAAACAATGACACCCCTGGGGCCGGGCCAGTTTTGACCCAAGGGCTTTTATTTGAACAAACTTTGTAGACACTTACTAGAAGATGTTTCATGCTTAATATCTAAACTCTAGCTATTTGGGTTTTTTCAAAGAAGATTTTAAGTTTTTGCTATACAATATAAAGAAAATCAATGACCCCCGGGGCGGGGCCAATTTTGACCCCAGGTATTTTATTTGAACAAACTTTGTAGACACTCACTAAAAGATGTTTCATGCTTAATATCTTAACTCTAGCTATTTGGGTTTTTTCAAAGAAGATTTTTTAAGTTTTTGCTATACACATATAAGGAAAATCAATGACCCCCGGGGTGGTGCCAATTTTGACCCCAGGGCTTTTATTTGAACAAACTTGGTAGACACCTATAAGAACATGTTTGATGCTAAATATCTTAGCCATAGCTCTTTGAGTTCTTTAAAAGAAGATTTTTTAAGTTTTTACTATATGCATATAGGGAAAATTAATGACCCCCCGGGGCGGGGCCAATTTTGACCCAAGGGCTTTTATTTGAACAAACTTGGTAGACACTTATTAGAACATGTTTCATGCTAAATATCTTAGCTCTAACTCTTTTGGTTCTTTAAAAGAAGAATTTTTAAGTTTTTACTATATGCATATAGTGAAAATCAAATAACCCCTGGGGCGATGCAATTTTGACCCCAGGGCTTTTATTTGAACAAACTTGGTAGACACCTATTAGAACATGTTTGATGCTCAATATCTTAGCCATAGCTCTTTGAGTTCTTTAAAAGAAGATTTTTTAAGTTTTTACTATATGCATATAGGGAAAATCAATGACCCCCCGGGGCGGGGCCAATTTTGACCCCAGGGCTTTTATTTGAATAAACTTGGTAGACACCCATTAGAACATGTTTCATGCGAAATATCTTAGCTCTAGCTCTTTGGGTTCTTTAAAAGAATATTTTTTAAGTTTTTACTATATGCATATAGGGAAAATCAATGACCCCCCTGGGGCGGGGCCAATTTTGACCCCAGGGCTTTTATTTGAACAAACTCGGTAGACACTCATTAGAAGATGTTTCATGCCAAATATCTAAGCTCTAGCTCTTATGGTTTTTTTAAAAGAAGATATTTAAAGTTTTTTCTTTCGGTTGCCATGGCAACCAGAGTTCTGCATGGAATTAAATTCTTTGAACAATTTTTAAAGGTGACCACCAAAGGAACATTCCTGTGAAGTTTGGATGAAATTGGCTTAGTGGTTTATGAGGAGATGTCATTTAAAGTAAAAGTTTACGGACGGACGCCGGCCGGACGCCGGACGGACAACGGACGGACGCCGGACGAAAAGCGATCACAAAAGCTCACCCTGTCACTTTGTGACAGGTGAGCTAAAAAGTAGCGATAATTTCGAATTAATTTGTCATAAAAGTAGCAGGGAGCATAAAAACACCAACACCAACCTGACTGATGGTGTAATAGATAAGGACAAATTTTAAGTACATTGTTTCCATGGTTACATACCAGAGCCAATGGCCATTGATGAAAGCAGCGGGGTGATAGAGATTCAATCTGTTCTGGTTGGCTGCACTAACCTTCATTAATACATCAAGCCTGTCATAACAAAATAAAACATTCATCATTGAAACATTGGAACGGCTCTTCATCTATGTATATGTAAAAGGGGTTATCCAAAAATTCATGGACTTTTTAAATATCTCTTGAACGTTAACATGTATTGTAATGACATTTAATCATCATACCTTGTAGATTATTATCAGTATATTTTGAAAGGAACAGTTAACTGCGTCAATAAATAAGGATTTTATATTGCTCTTAAATAAGCACATACACAGCACCCGGCGCACGGTAGAAAAGCGCAGTTAGTAATTGTTTATTTTTTGCTTTAAAAACTAAAAATTAACATAGAAAACCCGTTAAACATCACATGTTTCTTCCATGAAGTCATTTAAGTATTTCTTTTAATTGTGGACTTCATTTCCGTTAATTTTGATGATATCGCTAGAAACGCCAGACGCCGATATTGTTTACAACGTGAAAATGACGGACACGCAGAAATTAGAAAATTGTGCAATGATAAAGTTTTGTTGTAATTTGGAAATGACACCTACAATAACATTTGAAAAAATTCAGCAGAGGACAGAGAAAATAAATTTTCACAATCGTTAGTGTTTTAGTGACATAAAAAAAATAAGTGATTGACGGGAAAATGTACATTTCTTTCAGAAGCAGTAACAGTCATTGAGCGCGTAACCCTGAAGTTCAAAATGTTCGTTATATGACGTTGATGTCAATAACTTTTTTGAGTTGGCTGCTGTTGCAGATATGTGTGTATTTAAAATTAAATATTGTTGTAATGTAAGAAACTACTCACATGAATTTTTCTGTGTTTATTTATTATTAATTCTTCCAAGCAGTGTAAGAATTTTAAATCAATATCTCAAATATGTTTTACGCAATAAAGAAAGTCCATGAATTTTTGGATAACCCCTTGTAATTTACTTGCTTATGGTTGTTCTAGATTTTACAATCTCAAGTCATTATAATATAACAATTTTGTTTTCCTTTCACTTGCAGCCTAGTGGTTAAAGTGTTTGCCTCTAAACCCCAAGATCATGTGTTTGAGATCTATTGTTTTGGGTTCTGACCGTATTTTCTCATATGACCAAAATACTAGTCTTACAGGTTTTGTTTGGTTTGGGTTTACGGCACACCAACACAATTTAGATCATATAGCACCAAATCAGGAAAGATGTTTTTGTTCAACCTCAGGTGTTGAAAACTTAAAGCAACACCAGGGTTTCAAAACCACCTCCCCTGCTGGAGCTAACAGATGCATTGACTCCAGTAATTCAAACCTATTTAGTTGCCTTTGACCATGCAGACATTAGCGGTGGCTTCAATTCTGTAACTAAATGGTTAAAGGCAACCCCTCAGTTACAAGGGGGCTTGATTCAAGAAAGAGGAGTCAAAACATGAAATGGAATAGTAAGAACTTATTTATTACACTCTCAAGCCTTCCAAAATCGCAAAATTTACTGCACCACCAAAATGACCTGATATACAGTACATCTAAATGATTTTTAGTCACAGAGCAAACAACTTCAAACACACAGCAGGATTTAAATCTTACAATATCTTTTCTTTATTATTTTTGTATCTTAAAAGTCCAATTATTTCCTTTTCAATTAACAACTCCAATTCACAATATTGTGACTTTTTTATCTACCGCAGAAAAACACAGCAGTAGCAGTGTTACATACTAACCATTCTTTCTCCTCAATACAATTACTAGCTTGAACATAAAGGGCTCGTGAAGGCTGCACAACTTGAAACATCTGTAACAAAAACATATTATATACATACAATCCATTCATCTGATAAATATTCATTTTTAACACTTGTTGTTGGGTTTCATGTAGCGCCAACACATTAGAGGACATATGGCAACTTTCCAGCTTTACTGGTGGAGGAAGACCTCAAGTGACCCTCCATGTATTATTCCCTCCATGTATTATTTCAGGCACAAGTGGGCACCTGTGTAAAATCACTGACATTCAGTAAGCTAGCTGGATAGCTTCTCCACATGAATTAGTCCCTGGAGGGAGCAATGAGAAGCAAGTGGTTTGAAGTCAATGTTCATAAACACTCAGCCATGAACGCCCCTATTCGCCTGCATTATTATGACAAAATGGCCCTGTAAGGAGCATAAAGGGCAATTTTCTAGCATTTCTACAGAAGCCACATTTTATCACATAAGGAATCTTATAAGCACTCTTTTAACAATATTATTATAAACAGCCTGGTTCAAATGCGGGTCTTATTTTAGTGTTAGCCAACATAAACCAAAACAATTTTGGAATAGTAACTTTTTTTCTACATATAAAATTTATCACAGATTATAAGAAAGACAACAAGTAAGTACATAATTTTTTTCTACTTACATATTTCATCTTAAAGGATTGTTCCTCGAGCTTTTCCACAGCCAGAATATCTTCTACGGGAATCTCACATAAGGGTATCCCACCCTTATACTTGGAATATGTCAAACTTTTATTTGTCAGACAAAAATAACGCTGTTTGAAGTTTTTCACACCAAATTTTTTTCTGCCCTGAGCTCTTTTGATCAACATTCTGACATAATATAAATAAATAAGAAATCTTTTCAACAGTCTATAATATGACCTCAAGATAGTCACAATAATGCCTTCTCTCTAACTTGCTTTTCAGAAACTTTTTAAAAAGACAGACAAGTAACTTTTTGAAAGCTACAGCTTATTAAAATGTGGTATTTTTAAACAATTGATGCTATTTCCATAGCAGTGAAATTCTTAACTTGGGCAACTAACAGCATATTCACACCAATGAATTTAGTCTTAACAAAATACATTTACAAGAGGTCCTATGCTGCTAACCTGTGTAAATGGAAAAGTGAATGAAGAATTAATTAGATAGTTAGCCATTTTTCAACCCTTAAGCAATGATTTAACCAACTCTTGCATAACCCTTTTAAACATTACTACATACTGAATATCTAGAATTTTATATTAATATACAAAAGTTAAGCAAATATGGTAATATCATACGGTAATAAC
Organism: Ruditapes philippinarum; assembly: GCF_026571515.1. NCBI lineage: Eukaryota > Metazoa > Mollusca > Bivalvia > Venerida > Veneridae > Ruditapes > Ruditapes philippinarum. The sequence continues at coordinate 109,903 of NW_026858265.1, forward strand.
TATTCAAATACTTGTAACACATACCCTTGTTTTAGAACCACAGGAACCTCCTGGATACCCTGGTGGCTGGAATGTGCTTTAGTCGATGATGAAATGATATCTAAGTACATCTTTATAGCCTCTATGTGGGCCTCGTCTGACAGTTGTCGGAACAACGGAACCATGTACTCCTCTTTCAAACAAAATGACCACTGAAAAGAAAAATATATAATTTGAAAATATACTCATTATTTCTTGTTTGTTTCTTGTTTGGGTGGTTTTTAACACCCATTTTAACACAGTTTTGGTCATATCTTGGTGGTTGGTCCACCTAACTGGCTTTACTGGATAACTAACCAGTAATTACCAAAATAGCTTGAAAATACCACAAAAACTTAACATATCTATTATCAAAATAAAATTCTTAATACCTACTTGTTTTATGTATTTGAAAAAAATTCGCTGAATATTTTAAATTCATGACAATGTTAAAGAAGTTCTGATCTATATAAATCATTAAAAGCAAATTTTAATGATTCCAAATGTTTCACAAATTGCAGATGCTAAATGGACAAATTAACCCGACACTATCAAGTCTAACATAACTATTTTAATACATTTTGTTGTATTTTAACTTGTACTGACATTGAGGTGGATGTAGATCTTGGATTCCAATTATTTCAATAAATGCTGACAACCAAAGAGAACAAATGACATTCTGTAAGCTATCTGGATAACTTCCTCATTGAAGAATCCAAGGTTCCTGGCGGAATATAAACTTACACAGTGATGGGCTAGTGGCTTAAAGTCAAAGACCTTTAACTGTTTGGCCATTGACGAACATATAAGAATAACATCTAAAATTATCAATCAACGAAGCCTGAATCCTATGATCAAATAGACAACACTATGGTTAAAGGCAACTTACAGATTTCGAGCAGACGAGATTACCCAGCCCTTGTATGGCTTTAGATATGAGCGTCAGTGTTCTGTTTGTGGTAGCATCCTGAAATATTACAAAAAAATAAAAATTAATAATTTTCTTAACCTGCTGAATTTCTTAAATGGACTTGTCCAGCTTCCATTTTTGGGACTGTTTTTTACTTGTGTAAGGGATATCAAGATGAAAATATAGTCAGTGAGCCAACACTATAGACCTTAAATATTTTGAGTGAAGCACACTGTTCACTGACAAGATATCACACCTTACCTCATCATTAAAATATCATAATAACAAGTCCTAAAATTAGTCTGTTAATTCTGAGCCTCAGGTAAACAAACTACTTTTAATATCAGTGATGTTTTAAGCAAAATAATAGTGACCAAAAAAAGGCCAGTATCTAGATAACAAAAACTGTTGAAAAACCGCAATTCAACTTAGAAAATTCCCAAAATTGTGGAGATTTTTCAAACCAGCTAAAATTTTTGACAAATATGGCATTATATGAAAATCACCACATATATATTAGTACAATCATATGATAAAGTGAATGTTTAAAAAGTTTGGTTCACTGCCCCAATTTATTTTCGTTCATGATACTAAAATTACCTGGCATGAGTTGTTGCAAAATAAGGTAAAGAAGTCATTGAGGGTACTTTATTATAAAGATCTAAGGCTTGGATTGCTGGAAAATTTATAGTACTCCGTTGGCGTGTACATAGTACAGGATGAAACATCTGATGTGATGGGACTAGAAAATCCGGTAAAGAAATCACTGAGGACCTGTCATCATAACAATACTGTACATATAACATCATCCATGTGTAGACTTAATAACTTGAATCCTCACCAAATATGTCTCCATCAAAATATCAACAACAAACAAGAAACTGATTTAAATTTAAGAACAAACAAAAATAAAATCTATGAAGAAAACTAAACAGCTTCCAACAAATCATAAAACAATTAACAAAAAGAGTATTTTGACCTTAAGTTTGGTACTTGGACAGTCAGATGATTTCCTAGCTGATATACAGGGTAACCTCTCTAGATGGACACTACTTGGCACCTAAAATTGTCTTTATACATGTATATATACAGTTAAACCAGTACAGAAACTTCCAAATAAAAAAAAAACATAAGCTGGAAGCCTACTGGAACTGAAAGTGATCTGCATTTGCCACCAGTATAGATCCAGGACAGCATGCACATCCATGAAGTCTTATCAGGCTCTCGATACAGTTAGTAGCTCAATTTTCAAATTTTTGATATTGAAATCCCTTAGACTTTAAATGGACTGTACCAAGTTTCAAAGCAGGGCAAATCCATTTCACAAATTTAGCAGGTTAAAGAAGCTCCCCTGAGGTCTAAAAGCATAAAATTTATAACAAATTTAAATTCTTAAATCAAGGGAAACTCTTAAAATGGAAAAAAAATTGCAACAAAGGAAAATAAAGAAATATACTCAAAATAAAATCAAGAACTGATTTTTTGTTCAATTGTTAGCCCAAATTGAGTGAAAAGCATTGCAACGATTTTCAAATTTTGGTTATCTTCACAATAAAAAGGATGATTCTGGAAAATCGAGGAGAAGAAAGGAAATGAAAATTTACACGAAAATTACCGTTCTTGCCACACATTAAATGGTATACAAATATATCAGAAAAATATTTCCAGTCCCGTCATGTCAAAAATCTTCAGTGGAGTCCCTTTAAGGGTTATACTAAATGACAGCAATTTTGTCCTCACTCCTGATCAATTTCTGTGCAGATATATAGGTTTTGGATTGTTTTAATAAATGAGAGTATATAAAATAAATAAAGAGTATTATATAGAGTATAGGCTTTCCAATCTTTCAACAAAGAGAATAACATGTATCATAATATAGTACACTTACGACAGTGTCTTCTATCAGATCAAAGAATCTTGGTCCCAATATAGCTGGTGCAAAATATCTCAAAAATACAAATCCACTCACTACCTGATACTTCACTTCAGTGGTTTCTGGAAATAAGATCAAAACAAGTTAAAAATAAGAAAAGAACTTACTAAATCTATGTTGTTTCATGAACTTGTAGAAGATGTTTCATCATAATCCAATTGTTAATACTTGCGAATATTTTCGTCAATTTCATGCTAAAATATTTCATCTTGTAAATTTTACCCAGAAATGAACAAGAATAAACAAGCGCTATGTTCGAATGAATGCCATTGACCTTTGACACCATGTCCTCTAAAAGGGTCTTGCAGGTAAAGTACATCAAGGTGCATACATCTGTAAAGTTTAAAGGATGTGAATGGAAGAACTTTTGTTTTATGGCCATGATCAATAATGGAAATTTGGAGGTTCTTGGTGACCTTTGCCTTTGACCCTGTGATCCCTAGATGCGTAGAGCTCATTAAAAGTATAGCACCTATGAAATTTGGAGGCTGTAGGTGGAAGGATCAGAAAGTTAAATCTCTGTGATGAACAAACACACAAAAAAACAAACAAACAAGCAAATTCATTGAATTTATATCCCCCGCCGATTACTGGTTATTATAAACACAACAACTGAAGACATAAGGCTTTATTTCTATATTAATCATGGCATAAACAGTAATATTCTTTGAACTTGATAAATATTCAGGGCAAAAACAGAGCCATAACTTTGTGTTAAATAGTAATATCTGGAAATGCCAATGAGATGTATGCATACTACATAACTAATAAAGGGCCATAAATCTGAGTTATAAGTATCTGACCGGAACAAGGCGACTATATGCACATCTCCTCTTAGTATCCCATAAAGTTTCATTGAATTCCAGCCAGTAGTTACAGAGAAGTAGCACGGAAACGATTATTGCTCTGGTTGTATACTGCCTAAGTTATCAAGGGTCATAACTCTAAGTTAAAATGTCTGACCCGAACAAGGCGACAATATGCGCATCTCCTCTTGGTATTGAAGGTTCCAATAAAGTTTCATTGAATTCCAGCCAGTAGTTGCAGAGAAGTAGTGAGGAAACAAATATTTTTCTATATGGATACTGCATAACTAATCAAGGGCCATAACTCTGTGTTAAAGTGTCTGACCCCAACAAGGCAATGATATGCGCATCTTCTCTTGGTATTGAAGGTTCTCATAAAGTTTCATTGAATTCCAGCCAGTAATTGCAGAGAAGTAGCGCGGTAACGATATTTGCTCTATATGCATACTGCATAACTAATCAAGGGCCATAACTCTGAGTTAAAGTGTCTGACCGGAACAAGGCAACGATATGCGCATCTCCTCTTGGTATTGAAGATTTCCATAAAGTTTTGTTGAATTCCAGCCAGTAGTTGCAGAGAAGTAGCGCTGAAACGATTATTGCTCGATATGTATACTACATAACTCATCAAGGGCCATAACCCTGTGTTGAAGTGTCTGTACTGAACTAGGCGACGATATGGGCACCTTGTCTTGGTATTGATGGTTTCCATAAAGTTTCATTGAATTTCCAGCCAGTAGCTGAAGAGAAGTAGCGCGGAAACAATTATTACTCCATATGCATACTGCATAACTAATCAAGGGCCATAACTCTGATTAAAGTATCTGACCGGAACAAACCGACGATATGCGCATCTCCTCTTGGTATTGAAGGTTCCCATAAAGTTTCGTTGAATTCTAGGCAACAGTTGCAAAGAAGTAGTGCGGAAACGATTTTTACTCTATATGCATACTACATAACTAATCAAGGGCCATAACTCTGAGTTAAAGGGTCTGACCGGAACAAGCTGACGATATGCGCATCTCCTCTTGATATTGATGATTCCCATAAAGTTTCGTTGAATTCCAGCCAATAGCTGGTAATTTGAATTTTATGAGTTTTTGTTCTTTATTTAACTACGGAATGAAGCTCATAAATATCAAATGTTTGCTCGGAAGGACGACGGACGGACAACGCCAAAACTATATCCCCCTCCCGTTTCCATCGGCGGGGGATAACAAACGGAAAAACCACAAACAAAAAGCCCTCCCAATTTATTGATCAAGGAGCAAAAAAAAAAGAAGAATATTTTAAAAACAAAATCTACCTGGAAACTGGCAACAAGCTGCTTGTTTGAGAGTATGAAACACCTGAGACATGTCTGTAGGGCAAACAAGTCCCGAGCTGGTAATGGCGACAAATATTTGTTCTATATACTGACACAGGTTGTCAAGGTTACCGTTGATATTCTCACTATCCTGTAACTTTGTCGGGTCAATCTCACATGGTAGATGTTCTGTACAGATCTGTAATTGTACAAACATATAATTCCAAGCCAATCATATTATCAAATAAGCTTGTAACCTACTGTGATCTATGCAAGGTAGAATACTTCATTAATATTTTAAGAGTTTGCAGTTGACTATTTTGTATTATTAACTGTTACCTTATGTAAATGTAATTTGGTATTTTTAACTGTTTTCTGAAATTCTAAAAACGTCAATGTTCGCAAACTGTTGACCGGTCAATAGTTTTGACTGTTTCCCTCGCGTGCTATGACGTCAATGACGTCATAGAGGATTCCTACTTGAAGCGTCCATCGACCTTGATCATAAACCAGACGTGACGTGACATAGTAAAAGTATTAAGTTTAATTATTAACATATGTGCAAAACTATTTTCTTTTTCTTTTTTTCTTCTGCAAGTACTGTTAAAACACTAATTGATCAGGTAATAAAACAGTTATTTCATATGTGTTTGGGAACAGTCAAACAGTTGTCACTCGGTGTCAGGGATAGTGTTTTGAACTGTTAAAACTTGAAAAAAGGAACATGTTTAAACTGAGAAGCATACAGTAAAGAGTCTGGTTAAAATGCACATTTGTGCCAGCCAACTAAGCTCAGAAATGGTGGCTTAGTCACCTGATTATAGTCCATATTATAGTGATAATCTGCCTTCATACTTCCTTAATTGTAATATTTATAATAAGATATATGACCCATAATCAATAGTTGTTAGCTTATATAACTCACCTGATAGGTGAGGGTTATATAGCAAAGAAGTGTTTACACGAGGCCATATAACTTGTCTAGTCATTTATAACAAATTTATAAAACTGTACCACTCTCCTTCAAATGCATAAAAATAATAAATAAGTCAGCAGAAGCTGTGTATATATCAGTAGATAATATAAATGTCACAATTGTCCAATAAAATTTGATGATATAACCATGAAGTATTATTTACAGGGCCTCCACTGAGGTTTTTTACATGAAACTGAAAAAAAATGTAGATTTAGACAAGTAACTTGTGTGCAAAAATTAAGACAGTTCGCCAACTCTGTTTTTCCTGAACAATTATTCTAATTGTGAAAATTGACTTAAAATTGAAAACTCTTGTAATGCTTTTTACTTAAATTGGGTATGAATTGCAGACAAAAAATATTATCAATTTATTACTCTGAGTTTACTCCCCATTTTTTTGCATATCCTTATGTTTTAAGCGCCCTAGCTGATGTAAGTAAGAAATTCAAATTTTATGTTTTTAGGCTTTTGGATGCCAGTCTATTTCCTTTATTATATCGTACCTGTTGAATGGTGGGTTTGAGTATATGATGAAGGTATGGTAATCCAACTAGTTTCATTAGCTCGTCTAACATCTTCGTAAGTAACGTGTTCCCTCTAAATAATGTGTGATGATCTCTGAATGATAACATCATAATCATGGTTACATCTAGTTCATACTACTGTGATTTGTATTTTTCCATTGGTTCAACTCATTCATACAATAAATCTTTAACACTGTCTACCACTTGAATGCTATAAAATTCATCGAGGTTCAGAGAAAGTAATCAGAAGCAGAAAACAACTATCATTATATTTCTTTATTTAAGTTTTTGTTACAAAATTTTGCCACAATTATTTCCACAAAAATAGAGTTAACTTTTTGGCCTTTCCAAAGTAAAAGTAATTATGCAATTTCTCTCTTGCTAATGTACATAATATGTTATCTTTGTTCGCAATTATTACTTAAAACTAAATCTGAAAAGGTATTCATTTAAGAGGTAGCATCAAATTTTGGGAATCACTTCAGAATTCAAAGCAAGCGTATGTATCACTTTCTATTTCCGCATTTTAATAAACTGTTTAACTCATCACTGAAGATTGGTAGATGTGTAATTTATATCAATAAAAAGAATTTAACCACTTACAATGTATGTTTAATCTCATAACTGGCTAAGGCTTCCATAAATGGCACTATTTTTCCATGGTGTAGGAATACCCTCACTAGAGGTTGTGCAGCTTCCTGCAGATGATCTACAACTCGTCCAAGGATACATGCTGCACTAGAACTAATAGGCTAAAAATAGAATAAGCAATACAAATCATTAAGGCATATAACTGTTCTATGTTGTTAATTTTACAGTTCCTTATAGTGCCCATTAGGGGTGTTCTACCTTAAGACTACCTGCAGATAACAGCCATATGCAGATACTATTGACAGAAGGCCAAATAATAAGTTAAAATTTTATTATACTGCAATGTTATATCACTTGTTTTGCTAGATCATATGTAAATAAAGATCACTCTTTCCATTTTAAACACAATGTAAATGTCTGTAAAGACAGATTTAACTATATTTGTAGTGTTTCTTACATTGATATACATGTAATAGGGCTACTATGGTCTGTGGCCGAGTGGTTAAGGTTGTTGACATCAAACCACTTGCCCATCACCACTGTGGGTTTGAATCCTGACAGGAACTTTAGGTTGTTTCATGTAAAGAAAGTGACTATATGACCTACACTGTGGTGGTGCAACAACAACAATATATAAATCTTTATCTATCTTTATTTATTGGTGAATGCTGCACAAGACCTTGAACTACTAAAGCTAATTTTGGTCATGCCATTATTTGGATTTTAGTTGGCAAGGATTACAAACAAATGTTGGCAATATACTGCAATACTTTCTTACATACAATAAAGAGATAATGACAAAAGGTCACTTTTGTTCAGAATAGCTTTTGTCAAACATTAGACCATATAAATAATAGTTTGTTTTGATGATCACCAGCAAGTCGTACCTGTATATCACTGGACTGTAGAAGTATATTTCTAAGGTCATCATAATACTGTGAGGAGAATACATGCTCTGTATTGTACGACACCTTTAATCGGATGGAACCAAAATCCTCCGAGGCAGGTTTAAAATCCAGATTTGGCCTCAGAAAATACCTATAATGTACAAGGAGACAAACACTGATTCAAAATAGTCAGTTCTACCTTGATAAATATACTGTGACTTTAAAGTAAACTTAAAGCTACAACTAAATAAAATTCTGTTAACTTGCAGGAACTCAAAATAACAAAGGTAATGACATCAATAAATTTTAGTTGCATCAAGTTTTACTTTCTGTAAATAAAAACTAGAAATGTGTCCATAGGACACGGATGCCCCCACACGCCACTGTTCTGTCAATCTTATGACTCTAGGTCAAATATTTTTTGGACTACATGTGCCACAAGTTGAAAACTAAAAATCAACAAAGGGCAATAATTCTGTTAAATTTGGTCGCAGCAAAAATTCCTTCCTTTACTACCATCTACACATTAAGGTTGTTAATCCCTGTAAGTTAAAGCAAAATCTGCCATCCGGTTTAAGAGGAGTTGCGTTCACAAAATTTCTACACAGTATATAATGAAAAAATCAACAAAGGGCCATAATTATGTTAAATTTGGTTGCAGCAAAAATTCCTTCCTTTACTACCATCTACACATTACCGTTGTTCATCCCTGAAAGTTTAAGCAAAATCTGCCATCCGGTTTAAGAGGAGTTGCGTTCACAAAATTTCTACATAGTATTTAGTGAAAAAATCAACAAAGGGCCATAATTCTGTAAAATTTGGTCGCAGCAAAAATTCCTTCCTTTACTGCCACCTACACCTTAAGGTTCTTCATCCCTGGAAGTTAACGCAAAATCTGCCATCCGGTTTAAGAGGAGTTGCATTCACAAAATTTCTATATAGTATTTAGTGAAAAATCAACAAAGGGCCATAATTCTGTTAAATTTGGTCGCGGCAAAAATTCCTTCCTTTACTACCATCTACACATTAAGGTTGTTAATCCCTGTAAGTTTAAGCAAAATCTGCCATCTGGTTTAAGAGGAGTTGCGTTCACAAAATTTCTACATAGTATATAGTGAAAAAATCAACAAAGGGCCATAATTCTGTAAAATTTGGTCGAAGCGAAAATTCCTTCCTCAACTACCATCTACACATTAAGGTTGTTAATCCCTGTAAGTTTAAGCAAAATCTGCCAACTGGTTAAAGAGGAGTTGCGTTCACAAAATTTCTATAATAGTATCTAGTGAAAAAATCAATAAAGGGCCATAATTCTGTTAAATTTGGTCGCAGCAAAAATTCCTTCCTTTACTACCATCTACACATTAAGGTTGTTAATCCCTGTAAGTTTAAGCAAAATCTGCCAACTGGTTAAAGAGGAGTTGCGTTCACAAAATTTCTATATAGTATCTAGTGAAAAAATCAACAAAGGGCCATAATTCTGTTAAATTTGGTCGCAGCGAAAATTCCTTCCTTTACTACCATCTACACATTAAGGTTGTTCATCCCTGTAAGTTTAAGTAAAATCTGCCATCCGGTTTAAGAGGAGTTGCGTTCACAAGATTTCGGGACGTACGGACGGACGGACAAGTGCAACGCTATATGCTCCCACATTGTGGGGGCATAACAATACAATAATACAACAGCTTGACATAAGTATCTTGATTAAAATCAATATTTTCCCCCGCCATTTATCTGAAAGATGGGAGATAGTGGTGGTGTTGGTGGTTAACACTCCTGGTCACGGCAGTAAGCCACTCTGAAAAGCGGGAACAAACAAACATATGAAGTCCATGTCATGATTTTGATAATTTCTTTCATTCAATACCATGCATGAACATACCAAGAGTTTTGAGCAGAAGATGTGTCAAGGTCTCGTAGGGGAATTTTAACTTCGCCTAGATACACCCCTGGAAACATTCCACCCAGCACTTCCCGTGACACCCTCGAGTCATCGTGCCATAGTGACACACGTAAATCTCCGCTAAATATGTCCTCGATGTAATAATTGTGCCGATCATGATTCTGTCCTTTGTTCTCCATCTATAATACAATTTGAAAATAAATTTTGTACAAGAATATATGGATGATAAAAATTGAAGATGACCTTTGACCTTGGGACAATTGTTGTCCAACTCTATACAGCTCTGTTCAATAAATTTCTTTATATTTTTCTGAACATACTTGTTTAAATACAAATAAACATGCATTTAGTTTATACAAATTTATTTTAGTTCAATTGTGTTGGAAGCTATAAGTTTATCAAATCCGTTCCTGGAACCTACCAGTACTAAAAAATATACGGTTTCTTGTTCAAAGAAACAAAGGCTTGCCCCTGACAGGGTTTGAACCCATGCGGTCAGTAACCCTTAGATTATTAGTCTGACGTGTCAACCACTCGGCCACGCCGCCACTTAAACAAGCATTTAGGTTGTATATTATCATGAATATAATATTAAATACTTCATTATCATACACAAGCTATTTAACCACTTGAGACAGTGTTTTTAATGGTCAAATCCATGTGACTTCATATGGTCATACCAGTATGCTGAAAATAAGACCATGCCAAAAGCATTGTTTACATGCCAGTTTAAAACGGCTTTTTTAATTATGGTAAATTACAGCAGTCTTCGACTTAACCCACTCGACCGACGACCGAGTCGAGTAAATTTGCGGGTGGTCGAGTGAAAATTCCAAGCTGGTAGCCCGTCTGGTCGAGGGCTTTTTTCATATCCAAATTAAGAAAATGTTCGAAATATGCAGAGCTCCATATAGCAATGTTTTGGCTTTATGAAAATACAATATATTTCTGCTGAATTGGATGGAAAACTAAAAGTACTATTGTCAACACTGCTGTAAGTTGAAAACGAAAGTAGCAGGAAGTGACATCGAGTAAAAAGGGAAGGTAACTCTTGGGAGTTTCTGAAATGAAATTATTGATAAGTTAAATTTGGTGTAATCATCGTAGGACTTAACCTAATATTCAATTTGTTTAGACATATATTATAATGTTTTTGCTACAAAATAAAGAAAAATGTTGTACTTGCCACTTTAGTTATTGGAAAACATATTTCTCCCTTGCCATCTGCAGTTTTGTACTCAATATTTTCGTACCAAGTTTACAGTTACGGACAATTTCCTCAAAGACTAATTCTTTGTGTATAAAAGTTTTAATTTTATTATATTTATTTTTCATTAATTCTAATTTCAATTATAAATAATCAAAACCAAAGAACGGCACTAAAATGTAGTCTGTAGAAATAGAGTATGAATAAAGCCTCATGCTGACCATGTAGCTGATTGTAAAAGAATGTGACACATTCAAACAACAACATGTCACCAACAAGAGCCACCGCCGGGCGGGGGCAACGCTCGACTTTTTACTTTTTCTAAACACAAACATAGAAAGGTTTGAACATATATTGATGTTTCCTTTTTATAAATTTAGTTGGTCTGTCTTGTCACATTAGTTTTGTTTATATATTTTGTATATATATGAATAGAAACATTAAGCATATTTCTAAAAATAGCAACAGTACGCAATTTCTAAAAATAGCAACAATGACGCAATTTCTAAAAATAGCAACAATGACGCAATTTCTAAAAATAGAAAAAATGATGCAATTTCTAAAAAAAGAAAAAAATGACGCAATTTCTAAAAATAGAAACAATGACGCAATTTCTAAAAATAGAAAAAAAAATGACGCAATTTCTAAAAATAGAAACAATGACGCAATTTCTAAATATAGAAAAAAATGACGCAATTACTAAAAATAGCAACAATGACGCAATTTCTAAAAATAGAAAAAGATGACGCAATTTCTAAAAATAGAAAAAAATGACGCAATTACTAAAAATAGCAACAATGACGCAATTTCTAAAAATAGAAAAAAATGACGCAATTTCTAAAAATAGAAAAAATGACGCAATTACTAAAAATAGCAACAATGACGCAATTTCTAAAAATAGAAAAAAATGACGCAATTACTAAAAATAGCAACAATGACGCAATTTCTAAAAATAGAAAAAATGACGCAATTTCTAAAAATAGAACAAAAATGACGCAATTTCTAAAAATAGCAACAATGACACAATTTCTAAAAATAGAAAAAATGACGCAATTTCTAAAAATAGGAAAAAATGACGCAAATTCTAAAAATAGCAACAATGACGCAATTTCTAAAAATAGAAAAACATGACGCAATTTCTAAAAATAGAAAAAATGACGCAATTTCTAAAAATAGAAAAACATGACGCAATTTCTAAAAATAGAAACAATGACGCAATTTCTAAAAATAGAAACAATGACGCAATTTCTAAAAATAGAACAAAAATGACGAAATTTCTAAAAATAGAAAAAAAATGACGCAATTTCTAAAAATAGCAACAATGACGCAATTTCTAAAAATAGAAAAAAAAATGACGCAATTTCTAAAAAATAGCAACAATGACGCAATTTCTAAAAATAGAAAAAATGACGCAATTTCTAAAAATAGAAAAACATGACGCAATTATATACATGTATATATATGTATATATATATATATATATATATATAATATATATTTGATATATATATATATATATATATCTATATATGTATATATATATATATACATGCATATATATATATATATATATATATATATATATATATATATATATACCTGCATATATGTATATATATACACACACACATTTATATATATATTTATATATAATACATATACTATACATACACACACACCGATAAATGCACAATCTGAGAAAATTCAGTAATATAACCTTCAAGGTCAAGGTCATTAAAGAGCCCTAGCAAATTTGGGTTTGATAAACAACAAGGTCTGGTCCTTAAGAATGTTCTGTTATAATATGAAGTTTATCCCTTCAAAAATAGCAAAGTTACAGTCAGTTACTGCCAAAACAATGAAAATTTCAATAATTTGACCTTCAAAGGCAATGTCATTAATGAGTGAAGGTCAAGGTCTTTCGGTATATTTTTAACAGTTATCTTTGAAGATTATTATGTTCAAGTTTGATGACAATCCATTCAAAAATAACAAAGTTACAGCCAATAATAGCCAAAAAAATGAAAATTTCAATAATTTGACCTTCAAAGTCAAGGTCATTGATGAGTGAATGTCAAGGTCTGACTGGTTATTTTTAAGGGATATCCTTGAAGATTATTATGTTCAAGTTTGAAGACAATCCATTCAAAAATAACAAAGTAACAGCCAATAACAGCATGAACAAGCAAAAATTGGACTTTTAACCTTGAAGGTCAAGGTCATTTATGGATGAAGGTCAAGGTTAGTGTGGTCTACTGAAAGGTCTTGTCCCAAGGGTTGTTGTGGCCAAGTATGAAGACAATACACCAAGAAATAAAAAAGTTATGATCCAGGTACAAGTTTTCGGACGGCAACGGCAACGGCAACGGAGACGGCAACGCCGACCTGACTATAACAATACCTCTACTTTTTTTTTCAAAAAAAAAAAAGTCGAGCTAACAACAAAAATGAGTCTTGTCATTAATTTGCTGTGTAACCTAAACAAACCCTAGTCTAGGGAAGCCTGCCTTAACTGAGCAAATTTTGTATTATTTCACATTGAATCAATACTTTATTATATAAGTCAGTCTGATTTATGTAAAGAAAGGAACTTTTTAGAAGGCAATGAAATTTGATAACAAAACAATGCAAATTCTTTTTATAAATTTTACCCCAGAATTTTCATTTTACTCTAGATTTTGATGGGTAAACCACCTTGGCCCTAAAAATTATTTGCAGCTTTATTGAACTTAAAACGCTTATGAAATATGATTGATTGTTAGACATTTATTAGGCGTCATCTCATGCTTCACAATATGTCTTTTTTCTTGTATTTTGAAGGCACTAAGCCAAAAATAAACACACCAAAAAAAAAAGTAATACTAAAAGGAATATAAATATGTTGTCAATGCATGTATCAGCCGACATGGTTACAGTAAACGAGGAGAAGAGTATTTTCAGTTTTTAAACAATTTTTTTCAGTGTCTGTGGACAATGCCACAGAAATATCAAAATATCTTCTTTTCATATGTAGTTTAAACTCTTCTTATTTAAATAATGAAAGGAAGAAAAGTTGATTAGTTGATATTTTAATAATGTTAAATGGTATATAAAACATATAGAAAGTGTTATTTTGTACAAAATGTATGCAAAAAATACCATTTTGGTACGGGCTAGTTAAAATGTGTTCGGGCTAGTGAAATTTGTAAGCTGCTAGCCCAACTGGGCTAGTGCTGATAAAAAATTAAGGCGAAGACTGTTACAGGAAACTCAATCTACAGCTAATATTTAATCCATAAAATTACAGATATGAGCCAATGTGTGCCAAAGATATTATAAAAGACTCTTTCATACAGAGCAAAAACTAAATTACTCACATCAAAAAAGAAAGTCTCCTCAAACTGTGGACATATTGTTTTCTTCTTTACATTTGTTCTTTTCACATCTTCTCTGTATCGAATTTTACCGTAACATAACGTGACAACGGCATATGGATTACAAGCTCCATTTGTGACAGGTAAGTCTGTGCACTCCACAATTCTTAACATTGAAAACAAGAAAAGATTAATATTACAACTATACTCTGTTATATAACAACATTTCTGTAACATGTTTTGATACTGCAGGGTCTATATAATGAGACTTGAAAGATAACAAATATAAGGATTTTACACTGGCTACCGGTACAGACCGGAATATCTAACTTGAGGGTAACTGTTTATGGAGGTAACGTGGCTCTGTAGAAGGACATCATTCTAGGGACGCAATTCAGACATAAAAGGGACGCAATTCAGACATAAAAGGGACGCAATTCAGACACACAAGGAGCGTGGGAATGACATCATTTAAAACACATGACATGTCCCGCAAAAATATGCTTATATAATATACAAAATCTGTGCCAGAGCTAATATATTCTTGGGTATAATATATTACCACTCAAACACCATGCTACATGGATTGCCATAAATAAACATATACATTTGTACATACCTGTAAAAAAGTATTGTACATAGCACTACGGGCAAAAATATGTACAAATCAATGATACAGAAAAATAATTACCTTACAGCAAGTCTATGTGAGACACTGTGATCAGGGTCACATGTTAAACACTCTTCAAATCTCAGTTCAAGATGAACTTTACCCTGTAATGGGAGAATTGTATAAACAATGTAGAACAACATCAATATTAACATAGAGCATTCAAGATACTAATTGATTATACTTAATGCATATAAATGTTAAATCATTGCAAAACAATGTAGAACAATATCTATATAATTCTCAAAATGCTGTTCTGCTTTCAAAACTAGTAATTATTCTAGAATGTTAAAATACGCTACTGCTGTGACAATACAATCCAGATTTTCTCTGATTTTTCTAAGATTTTAATTGAAAACCAACTCAATAATTTCACAAACCTGTACTTCAGAATTAGCTTCAAGAGGCAGTATTGGGAACCAGTGCTCTTTACCATGATACTTGTGTAACTCCTTCTTCAGTAATGACACTTTACCAATTACCTGATGATTTAAAAAGTATATTTCTAGACAAATATCATTTATCATAAGAAATATAAAGGATAACTTTAACTTATTTCAATAGTAGTGCTGGTGTTGGTAGTTTTCACTCCAGATCACGGCAGTAAGCCACATTAAATTTACCAGAGCACAGTTCAGCCACTGCATCATTCCTGGGCAGGCTGTCAAGCAATTTACCAGTACTAATTGCCTTCACTTTTGCAAGGAACTGAAACTCATGTAAATGCCAGAGCAGATGTACAGTGCGAATGACCGTAGAAATGATTTCATGATCAATCACAACAAAAGTGACCTGTACTGTCCAGGAATCAAACTCAATTCACCCGATTCACAGTCCAATGCTTTACCTATTGAGCTAACCCCACATTACTAACTAACATTCAATAGTTCTTTTAGTTAGTTTTAAGAAAATTATGGTCATATGTAGGTGCCCATAAATGCTGTATTTGAAAATTAAGGCAGCACCTTGGGAGAACCACTTACTGTCCGAAAGGAAGAATGAATGTAAATATTAAGATTTCTGTATCTCAACAAAACAATGTGAAGTTCTTTATATCCATGATTTCTTATGTATTATAAGATCTGGATAATAGGTTCACATCACAGGCTCAAAAGTTACTTGAAAACTTATGACTTATGTAACAATCTAGTTATAATTAACAATATACATGTACAGACACATTCATATGATTATGAAAAGCATAAAATTACCTTGTCTGGCTTTTCATATACGTAACATGACAAATATCTGAATTGTCTTGGTATTTCACCATGAAACTCTTCCCCGTAAAAAGGGCTGTAAAACAAAACACATCTCCCAGTAATATAAAATAATATTTAAGTGTCCATTAATTAATTAATTCATTCATAACATAAAATGGAAAAGCTTTAAGAAAATTTTGGATTTTTTTTAATTACTGTTTTTGTTACAGGTATTTACCACAGATTGGCTGATATTATAGTGAAAAAAAAAACCAAAAACTATAGAATACTTTAAATTATCAAACTTCAATAAATTAAAAGGAAATCTTCAGTTTTAAAATTACTTACTCCTTAAAATTCTATTCTTACTGTTTATCACAAGATTTTTTTTCACAGATCCTTTAAATTTGGGGGGAAATAACATGGTTTTTTTTTCAAAACAGGGACAAAAAAACTTGATGTTAATTCAATTTTTGAGGAAAACTGCATGATTTTAAAAACATTTTTCTGTGGGAGAACAACTGTAAATGCCCTAGAATATATTCTAGTATAAAAGGAAAAAGGCCTCAGTAACATGATATATGTCCCAAGTTGGAACAAAAATCATGAAATGACTGATGGCCCTGACAATAAATATATATATTTCTGTTACTTTGAACATTTTTCCACCACAGCAGTCCTGTATATTTCTTCTCTGTCTAAGGATAATGTACAGAATGTGTTCTTTGCTGATCCATTTCCACCAGGAAGATTCTTTGCTTCTCCTTAAATCAAATAAAGAAATCAATTTCCTTACTAAATTAATTTAATAAAGCTACTAATTGTAATGAACTTAAAGATAATTTAAAATAAAAAAAATATGTGGTTAAATGAGCATAGAGCACACACAAAATAGATCTATTTCTATGCAATTAACATAAATTTACTGAAAATTATTTTTTGACTGATCAATGCTGGTTACAATGCTGGTTATAAATTGAACACTTCTAAAAGTTTTTTCGAGGACTTTTTCAATCTGACTCTCCCAGCTAAGCAGGACCTTTAACACAGGGGTTTAACCTACATTAAAACATTATTGATTAATGTCACTTAAATTTGTAGCTTTACAATAACTCTAGCCATTTATCAACCATTATAACTTATATAGTTGAAAACAAGTCAATAACCTCTGTCACCTCTAAATATAAAAAAATTTCAACAGATTGTGGAAGAACAAAAGATTTAAAGCAAAGATGATATTCTATACATATGCATAATTAATTTTATGCTACATCTGTAAAAGTTTTCAAGGCCATATTAAGCTAAAGACTAAGAACGATGGGCTTTGGCTAGCCCTGCTACAGATTACAAGTTCATATTAAAAAGGAACATAAAATTCAATGAAACATATGAAAATTTCAAAACATTACAAGTTATATAAGTTGATGACAGGATAAACACAATATTATATGGTAATGTAAATTGAATGAAGTAAATATAACCAAACATGCTGGTAAAATAACACTTAACACTTTCAAAAGCATAATCTTCAAACATAGACAAGTGAAGTCCAATATATCAGACGTTACAGGCTCTTGTAGTTGATGTCTGTCAAGCTCGACGGCTAATATCTATTGCACTTAAAAGCATAGCAACGTCCAAACTGGTTAAGTAAAGAGCTTTACAGAGTGGTTCCAAATTTTTGAATGGAAAAAATTATATATATTTGTACTCCCTGTTGGTGCATGGGCAAATAATTCGTTAAAAAGTTAAAAATATTTCGTTTGAAACTTTTGACTCATTCAAACGCCTGCATTTGAATAAGCCAATGAGATTTTGCGCACTGTGTGATGGCCATTTGTTTATTGGCTGTATAAGGAATATAATTAAATAAGAGGATTTAATCGTGATTTTATGGATGTGACAGTTTAATTATTTTGTTAAAAGGTGTTTATTTTTCATAAATAGGTCAAAAGTAATGTAAATATATTTTGTCTAAATTGTTTTTTTAGTTCCACAAGATTTTCTAGCGGAACATGCTATGGGTTTTTGAGCAACTTCGATATGATGTTGCTTTGCCCAAAAACAAAAATACATTGTATCTCAAAGCGACGTCATATGATATATCATATATTTAGGATGAGTGAGCCAGTGTATATAATGTGATCTTCACTGTAAGAATGTCAGATCATTTTATAATTATAATATTATGTATATGAAAAACCTTCACTTCTTAATCCACGTATTTCCCTGCACATTAATAAAAGTAACAAAATGCTGGGTTTTTTCTCTCTTTTTTTCCAAATATTTTAGAAAGAAGGCAATATAAAATTATGTTCAATCATGTATTCACACTTTTTGTACAATTCTATTCTGAACTTTTAAAAATAAAACATACTTTTAAAGCAGACGAACAGATTTACATGTGAATTAATCAAAGTTTTAGCTATCCGAAAATATATCTACCCGAGCACTGGTGCGGTATTTAATAAAATTGTTCACATCTGTCATACCGTTGACTGGCAATAATAAATTTCTACGATAACAAAGAACTTATGAAATTTCTAAATATGAGAAAAGTAAAATACCGATTTTAACACGTAAACTCTCTGTTATTCGCACATCTTTGCTGGCCATCTTCATCCCATTTTTTGTGCGTAAAAAGAAGCCTGTCGTAATTATTGCGCGTGACCCGCTAAAAAATCTGTCACAACACGTCCTCAAACGGAGTTAAGTATTTTTCGTCATTTTAATTGCTGTCTTCCGTCAGTCAAAAGACAGATGTATAATATTCAGGAAACACATCCTTTAAGATACTCATCACAATATATCATAAAAGGAAAAAAAATCACTTCAGCACCCCTTGCCACGACTTGTATAACATTGTTCTTATATAGATAAGTATCCTAATTTGGTGTGCACTTTTCAGCATATGAACTACATGTAATTTCTACCTTGCATGTCTTAGTTCATCACTCATATAAAGAATCGAAAAAAGGATACTTTCATTTATTATAGGGTTGAATAACTAATTAATACTTGGGATAATAGTTCTCAATGACATCTATTAATGGTACGGCGTATATGATACTATCCCTTCTAGAAGTAATTTTTAAATATTGTGCAATTTTTCTATGGAATATTATTATATGTAAGCTAATGATATCCTAAGCATAAATAAATATATGTGTGTATATAAGTATACGTAATAAGTGATTGAGTAAATTGAGTAAAAAGTAAATTTAGGTTGCGAGTTGTGAACAATATGTTTAAAATACATATATGTACATAATGTAGCTTAAAGTTCACATGTACAATGTAGCAATACTAAGCCGCATATTTGAAAAAGTCAAACAGTTTCTCCTGTGATATTTATAAGTAGACTTATGTCAATCAAAACATCACCCAAAAAATATAAACAATGCCTTCTTTAGCCGTTCTTAACAATGACAATATCTGATCATCCGTTTTTTCTTCTTCAACACGTATTACTAAACATTAATTAAGCACTTTAGATAATTAAGAGTCCACTTGAATTGCTTATTGAACATCGGAAAACAATGCATATAAGTCTCAGATATAGTCACAGTTCCCACTCACAATAAACATTAACTATAACAAATTAATATGTAGTTTGTGGAGTCATTCACTAGTTATTTTGACAAAGATTCATTTAATTCACTAGAAACTGTGTGTTTCTAAAATGCAGATCGAATGTAAAGATGACTGTTGAACACTGTACCACGGCTTGATGGACTTTTGTACCAGATGTATTACATCTTATGTTGTACTTAAATCTGTATCTATAACCCATAACTGTTTCCAAAATATGAATTAAAAAAAAAGGACAACAGATTCGTTTCTCTGCTACAGATTCTAAATATCAATCTTATACAAAACAATTAAGGCAAAAATTAAATGTATGTCAAATGACAAACTGATATTTATACAGGATATTCAATTTTCATTTTTTTGCGGATATTGCAATTTGAAAGACTTCCCCTAAAACATTGTGCTTTGGCTGAATTTAGAAGAAAGTAGTCCGGCAAGACACAAGTGAAAATCCGGAATATAAGTTTCATTGCAGTAAAAATAAAAAAAAACGCATTTTTATTTCATCAATATTTACGAAATATTGTACAAACTGTGATTTTATTGCTCAATAACATCACTCTTTGGAGCTCGGATGCGGGGAATTATATCACGAGGGCGTAGCCCGAGTGATATAATGATGCGCGTCCGAACGACAAACGGTGATTTTATTAAGCAATAAAATCACCGATTTGGATATATTATTTCGCTGCCGTACTTGATATAATTGCTCCTGATTTGTTTCCGTACTTCAGCGCGTCACATTTTCGTGGTTACGTCACGTGTATAATGATTACGTCACATGTCTAAATATAGAACGTCAAACATTGATTGGAGTGAGACTAAAATCTCCTACGCAGTGATCTCTCCTTACAGGATTAGATTAAAGTAGCAATTGGGTTGGCGGTGAGGAGTTCGGGCCGTAGCTTAAACCGGTGCGCGGAGAACCACACTTAATACCGTATTCCGGTAAATACCGGACAAGATGCATGAATGATAAAATGCTAAAATCTTGCCTTTTTACCCAACAGAATGAACTTTAAAAGGCCTTATTCATCTTTTCACACCGATTTTCGTATGTTAATGCATGAAAAATATAATAATCGGAGAAAAAACGATATTTGTCTATTTTGTGATCATGAATTAAATTATCTAAAGGTACTGCTCTAATCCTGTAATGAGTTAAATCCCATTGATTTTATAGCATAACAAGAAAAGCATTGGTGCAAAGCATCAAAGGGCGTCCAAGCAAGAAATGCAGCAAGTGAAAACGAACTAGTAGACATCTGATGACCAATATTCTTATAAACTTTTCAATGGTGAATTGGTTTTTACCAGAATTGTATATCATTTATGGGCAGACAAAAGACAATGTTCATCATGAACTTTGGTAGTCATGCTAGAGATAAGAATATTGAATGTTTTTTTTCTCCACAGGAACTTGAAATTCTACCAATATTAACGATAATATCCAAAATATACAGGTCTATAATATCCAAAGTATACCCTCCTGTATGGTGTAAGTTTATTTATATCATAAAGAAGGTATTTTTGGATATTATCATTAATATTGGTTATTTGTTAGAATTTCAAGTTCATGTGGTATTTTCTTTGAAACATAAAAAATAGAAGTCAAAATGAACAAAGTCTGTTAATTGATTAATTGGGAGGTCAATCTACTATTTTAATGAATTACTTCAAAAACCTGTTCTTTGACCCACCTGAGTGTTTACATTCCTATCAATAAACCCATAACAACTCATGTTTAAAATTGCAGACGAAAGTTTCTGTTGTTAAAATGTCACAAAATGAATATTCCACTCATACTACCCTACACAGTAACCTAAAGAGACTTGCACAGCGAATAGGTTTTATAGTGTACTACTGCTAGACCTGTTAACCAAAATAAAACATTTAAAGTTATGAACTAGGTCTATTTAAATATTCACGGTGCAACCAGGGCCGTAAAAAAGAAAACCAGAGAGACCTACGGAAAAAACAATTTCTATGATACAACAATTCGTAAAAATGGCCTACTTAATTTTTTACTATACATGTATATTTATAGAGTGCATTAATTGTTTGAATATGTTTCTGCAAAATTCTCCAGTCATAGCGCAACAGGAATGACCGCTTAGTTAAACTAGAACTACTTCTATAAATAGATTTTCGGACTTTCACAATGTTAAGGTCATCATTCTATTTATAGGTACAGCAGTAACATACATAATAACCCACATGATTAATAAAAAAACCCGAAGATCGCGATTAATTGAGGGATAAGATAATTTCATTTGAATATGTTTGCATTGCGAAATTCTCCAGTTCGCTATTCATTATGCATATCGCAACATTTCATGTTTCCTCATACCAATCGGAATGATCGGCTATTTTGACAGACGAAAACGCCCGAGAAGTTGCAATTGCCCTTTCTCATTCCATAAGGGGCGTCGACGCCAATAACACACACTTTCGGTTCTTCTATGTTTAATAGGGAAAATGCAGGTCGTGTAAGAAATCTCAATATATCATTTATCAGTACATAGTAAAGTTAATATTTGTATGGATTACCTGAGGTGCATATGATCATGATAGGCCTGATGATATCGCTTATCGGTACAATTGAAACATTTTTATTATATATATTTTTCTTCCTACGTTGCGCAAACAATTTAGAAATAACTGCAATTTTATTTTAAGGAATGCGATGTCACAGACAAGAAAATTACCGTGGACTTTGAACATTACACATCAATTTATTAACAATCACTTTTTTAGCAGTGACATTAAATAAGTAAATAAAACGATAAGAAGTCAAACACTAATGGATATTGGTGTTCTTTAAGCAATATTGCAGAAAAATTTACCATAAACAAGTTATTTAGTCATATTTTAATAGGTGAATATAAAAGGTTAGCAGGGACATGATGTAATGTTCCAGTTTTTAGTAAAAAAATCACTTTAATATGGAAACTAATCTAATACAATAATGTAATAACTATCTATTGCATAAAATCAACCAACATCCAGCTATATTGTATTCATTTCATGAGGTAATGAGTGACAAGCATGTATGAATGCCGCCATCATACATACGAAGATAAATATTTCTAAGAAAAGATTACAGGATTGATTATATAATTATCATAGACTCATAACATTTTTGAAAGTACCCGTATGTTAGTTGTAAAAAATGAAGTACAATCGAGGGTTATGGTTGGCCCAACATATCGGTCAATCAGAATTCCAGAAATATTTAGACATTTTTTGAGTCATTATATCATCTCATTAAACGTTTAGACATGTAATATTTAGGAAATGACCATCAATGGATAATGTAATCCCATTGGGTTATGTAACAATCTGAATAATTTATTGTTTTCTCTGATCTCCTGTAAGGTTCGATACTTGACAGCTTTCCATATCCGGTGATATTTAAATGTCATTTACTAATTGATAAAATGCCAGTGAGCTGCTTGCTTACATGATATTTTTATCTTCGTCAGTTGTTCTGTATGGTACAGAATTTCAGCATAAGTCTAACCGAGACTAGCTCGATTTTGTTGCCGGAAATTCTCTTTCTAGTCAAGTGATATGGCGCAAAGAAAATCTTTGGAGAGCAGTGCATTAGTAAAGTTAAATATTGGTGGAACTATTTTTAAATGTTACGCGGAAACATTGAAGACTTTTCCAGACTCTAAATTGGCACGTCTAAACGATAATAAAAAAGGCGCGTTTGATTTCAAAGAGGAAGAATACTTTTTCGATCGAGATCCGAATCTTTTTTCATACATTCTCGATTCGTACCGTAAAGGCGCAATTCACTTACCAAAGGAGATCTGCGGTACTACTTTCAAAGCGGAACTGGAATTTTGGGATGTTTCTCCGCGTCACGTTGCTTCGTGTTGCTGGGAGGCTTTATATAGGAGTGAGGATGATAAACAAACTATGGACACCCTTATTCAGAGGATACAACAGAACCCGAACATGCTTCTTATGCAAGAAGAGAAGTTGACATTGAGGGCAAAACTTTGGCTGTTCTTTGATGAACCAGGATCATCGAAACTTGCATTGGTAAGAGATTTTTCTTTCAGAACTACTTAAAAGTTTTTAATAATCCTGTTAAAATATGATTACATAATTTTGTATATGTTAAAGTTTAAATACGATTACATTATTTGGTATGTTATAATGAAAGACACATATATATTTACATCTAGGTAAATGGACATTACAACAGTATAAATAATATTTACAATGATTACATGTATTTTAAAATTAACTTATTCTGACTAACAAGCTTACATGGCTATCTTAGGCATTTTCCCTTGACATAAATTTAATGGATAGATATTGACGTAAATTGTTCATTTGTTTTTTATATTCCATCTATAATTTGTATTTAACATTTATAGGTGTGGAGTATATTTATATCATGTGTGATAATCACATCGATTCTCGTCGATTTCGTATCTACAATCGAGATGTTCCGAGAGCATGTATCCGATTCTCAGTCAAGACTTTTTTCAAAGTTTGCTGATACGGTGCATATGAAGAACATCACCCTTGACAGAATACTCAACATGAAGCCCTGTAATGAACTGCTAATAACAAACGTGGTTTTACATGTGATTCTGACGTCAGAGCTTGTCGTGAGTTTCATAATCTGTGAAGACAAAACAGTGTTCAAGAGTTGTGTGTTTCGGCATATTGCTTTCTTTGGCTACCTATTCTATTGGATTTCGTTAAGTATCAGTTTAAATCTTGTAGATTTGGATTCCATGTACGCCGTTATAGCATGTTTCATTTTCAATTATTTGTCAATATTCCGATATGCTCGTCTGTTTTATCTAACAAGAAGCGTTCCGGTTTTCCGTATCTTACGTTTAACTTTCGAGGCATCTAAGCAGGAACTAAAAATGCTTGTATTTCTATTGGCAATGCTTGTGTGCGTATTTGGATATGTCATGTTTGCTGCTGAATTTACACAAAATGCAACAATTACAAACGCCTTTGTGACAGTTTATTGGGCATTGATAACTATGACAACAGTTGGATACGGCGATTATGTTCCTGTAACTGCTGCGGGTCACGTGATTGCTGGAGCATGCGCAGTGTGTGGTGTAATAGTCCTTGCATTACCGGTTGGGATAATTGTTTCCAAGTTTTATAAGTACTATGCATTCTACGAACTTACCATGAAACGGCCAAAAACAATTATTGATAGCCTTATCACGGCAAAAGACGGTGGATCGAAAGATTAAAGGTCCTTATGCCTTAGATATGGTTTCATTTTTATTTTTCAAAAACTTTTCTTTTTCAAACAATTTCCAAAACGCTAATCATTTGCCAGATAGAAGAACTTTGCTATATTAGCAATTGATATAATTGATATAATTATATAGTGGAATGTTATTTTGTATGCAAGTCAAAATACTTCTTTGTTTTCATTTTGCTACCTTTATGACACATTACTGCATGTTAAGCGCTATTTCCGTCAATTGTTAAACATCTAACATGCTCTGAATCCATTATTAAAACACATATGCTTGACATTATTAAATACATAAATAAGTAAGTAAATAAATAAATAAATAAATAAATAAATAAATAAATAATATGGATTTCTGAGGCATAACGTGCCTTCAAGACAAATTATGTTGATTCTATTGTTTGATACAAAATATATGTATATTTACGTAAAACGAATCGTCAGCAAGAGATATAAATAAGATAATAAAGACAGGTGTATTTTTTATTTTTATTTTCTATCTTTTGTACAATTAATGTGTTAATGTAACACAAATGCTTGATGTTAATTAAAGTGTAGCGGAACATGGTCTGTAAAATAGTTTTTTCCTTTTTATGTTATTGTCAAAATAATTTTAGTTTCCAGTAAATTTTATTTACAAAACAAAACAAACAAAAAATGTGTACATTGTATAATATTGTCTTGCATTTCAGCATCATCCATTGTTAAGTAAGGATTGTAAGAATTGCATGTTAGAAAAATGTTATGCTAATTATTTTATGCAATTAAATGCTTTAAGTAACAAGAATTCTAGTTCAAAGGTGCATATTCTGTTCTGTAAAATGTTTTTTCTCGGCACTTACAAAACAACTGAGTTATTCGCCTTCCTTTATTACACGAAGTGAATATTTTGTTCGAATATATATATATTTAAAAATATGAAAGTTGAATTAATATAAAATAAATTTGAATTAGTTATTAGCTAGCCAAGATCCGATGGTTTTTGAGATCTTGGATCTAGCAGCTGCCAATTGAGGCGGGTCTTTGGAGGAAGGTGGATACATGTCAGCACAGTGCGCAGTCCCTGAAAAAAGAAATTATCAACAGTATTAAAATAATCATTTATACATGTGGATATAATATTGTAATGTTGATTTCTAACATAATTGTTATAATGATAATAATAATTCAATGTATTTAATAATAATAATAATAATAATAATAATAATAATAATAATAAAAATAATAATAATAATGATGATGATGATGATGATGATGATGATGATGATAATAATATAATTATAATAATAATAAACTCTTTATTTAACGAAGGTAGCTTATTAATTAAGAAAATACATAAAAAATAACACATTTAATTACAAAATCTTATTGTCAAAAAGGCCTTCAATAAACATAAACATAGACACATAACAAGCAATAATAATCTTATAATCTTTTTATTATAACATAGTACGTGGTACTTAGTCTTCACAAAGTGACACGGTAATAAAAATACTTTGCTAAAAACCCAAAATCATTATGTTATATAAATGAACCGCCCTTTTGTAACTATTTTCACCGCCCGAAATTCTTTTACAACAGTCGTAAACAATTTAGGATATGATAACCTTACCCTCAATCAGAATGATTTCAATAACGTCTGAATACGGACCAGGCCAAGTTAAACCAGCATTTTTCCAAGGGTCCATCATTCCATTTACAAACACAGCTTTCGATATTGGTAGACTGAGGCCGCCATAAAATCTATTCGTTTGCTCACTGTTATCGATAACCTCACTTCCGCCAAATATAAATGGCGGGAAAACACTAATACACTGATCGGTGGTATAACTGGAATAAAAGGGATGACGAATCTGAATTTTTTGCTCATGATTTATTGAGTTTTACACCTGTGATGTTTAGATGTAAAGGTTGATGAAATGGACACTTCAGCAAGTTGAAAAGAGGAAGGAATTCATTGGACAGTTACGGAATGGACCCAGATAAATCATTCTGATTGAAGGTAATTTCAAAATGTAAGAGCAAGACAAACATATGTAAGGTACAACATTATCTTAATTTCTGCAAATTACCGTCAATGAGAATGATTTCTATGTGTCTAGAAGATGGCGTCTTTTCTAGAATGCTGACACTCTTCCATGGATCAACAATTCCATTTACAAATATCGCTTTCGATAACTGCACGTTTAAGCCGCCATAGAATCGATTTGTTTCATCAGAATTATCCGAAACTTGTGACCATCCATATCTTGGCGGAACAAACACTGAATCACATTGATCCGTTGTATAACTATCATTTAAAAAAAACATTTCTATTGCCATAAGATTAATAATATTTAGAACACAATTACTAAAACTTCCACACACCACTGCCGGTTCGAATTCAATTACGGAAGTTGAATTCGTTTTCGTTAGGAAACATGTACAAACGATAATAGTATACACATGGCTTTAACGTAGCAATAATAAAATAAACAACCTGACCTATACAGTATATTTTAAAACCACATGTACATGTTATCAATCAAATATGCATAATTATATTGATGATGTCTAAGGGAATTTTTAAGAAACATTATTTTTTGTGATTGAATAAGTACAGAAATAATAACAAAATCAATCGTTTTCCTTGCTTAGAAATCACATAGAATGTGCGGTAAGCAATAACCTGGCCGATAAATTTGATTTTTTTAAAGGAATGAAAAAAACCATCATGATCATTTGGTTCTGATCCAGATATTTCATTAGTGAAGACAGGGCCTGGTCATGAGTGTGTCTGACTCTGAAAACAGGGATCAATCCGGATCATGCCATAATTATACAAGGGTAAAGGGTCATGACCATCTTTTCTCTAATAATACTAACTGGTACTGATAAGTCAGAACGCTGGAACGTTTCAAGCAAGCGCAGACCCAAAAATGATTGATTTCAATTGCATTACTTTCTTTCTTTCTTTCTAAATTTAGTCGTTGAGGAAAACTTTTATCTGTAGATACATTTTGAACCTACTTTATATTCATAATTCTAGTTAAATACAAAATAGAAAGTATCCCTTACTTAAACGGGAACAGAAACCATTGACTAAAAGGCTGTTTCGGTGACCAAGAGCTCTGTATCCATCCAAACTCAGAGCAAGTTTGATAAAGCCACTGCCTGCCTAAAAATGATTAAAGATAAAAATAAACCTAGATCAAATGCATGCCCCTTGTTAACAATGGCCCATCAATCAGGAGTTGGCTGGACTTTGTACAGTCAACGTTGTATTTTAGATCTTTTCTATGTTATTGTTATGACCATGCATTCAAATGGTAACTTGAAATTGCTTACTTCCATTCTAAAATTCCAAAGGGTTGTTTAAACGAATATGAACTCTGAATCCACCCAAACTCCGAGCATGTTTGATAAAGCCATTGTCGATCTGTCAAAATGAGA
This sequence comes from Ruditapes philippinarum, assembly GCF_026571515.1. NCBI lineage: Eukaryota > Metazoa > Mollusca > Bivalvia > Venerida > Veneridae > Ruditapes > Ruditapes philippinarum. The sequence goes on from NW_026858265.1 coordinate 138,460, forward strand.
GAGCACTAAGTTCATTGCCTATAAAGGTGAAAATGATCAAATACTTCAACAGAACAAACGATTTTTACTTAAAAACGACAACATTTGAGATCAACGACATCTGATGTACAATTCTTATGTTTAAAGACGCAATGGAAATGAATTACACGACCTCCCTAATGAATAGTTTTTATTGAAAACGTTATACCTTTGTAATTTCTTGTACTTTTATATGAATAACCTACAGAGAATAATTCTGTTTTCAAGGTATTGGCTGATTAATAATGATTCTTCTGTAGTCATGTAATCGACAAAAGTAAAAATAGATTTTCACTCACTTCCTTTTGCCGAAACACTTCCCCACTCTGTATGGTTGAGGGAGTTCGCTAGTTTATTGTATCTAAGGTTCAAACACTCCTTGCCAAACGTGTCAAGAATGAGTGAGTTGACGTCAGCATAACGCTGTATATTGTCGCCTCTACTTTCGTCAGTCATGATGTCACAAACTGTTTTAATCGTCAGATCAGTCCCCTGTTTACCCTACATTACATAAAATGCATAACATTTTTAACTTTTTAAAATTTAAATATTTTCGATTATTTCTGGAATTTCATATTTAAAATCCGATCTTCAGCTTAAGTGACAGTCGAAACCTGGGAATGAATAATATTAAAATTTTGACATACCAAAAACTCTCTATTATCATTGTTATATTGCACAACCCCGGCAAAATTTGAGGCCAAATTGTTGAAGAACACGGACAGGTCAAGTAAAGCGTTATGGTCGATTTTATCACAAAGCCTGAAAGTATAGCCATTATTATATAAATTATTAACATATTTATTTAACTTTTATATCAAAAATGTTGTTTAGGTAATAAATATAATTTATTTTGATAATTTTTTAGACCAATCAGTCAATCACATAAAAAAAAACATTTAAAAAAGTAAAATACAATGCAAGTGGAAAAAAAAAATGAATTATTTTTTAAAGAGGCCGATCGAAGTCTGAATTCGAACCTAAATATTTTCTGCATTAATACCCTCTTGTCCGGCTGTCCCCACCAGTCATACATACGTGTAGTGGCATTTCTAATCTCTGTAGAACAGTCAGTGTTGTAGTTATCAAGTGCCTCGCCAACCCCGACATAATAATCTGAAAGAAAACGAAATCCTTCGCAGAGAAACAATATTGATTTCTGACATTTTATCGGACTTCACACACACAAGTTTTCAAACAAAAGTTTATGTCTATATTCTTGTATAAATAGTTATTAAATATACCTTGAAATTCCATCATAGCCACCATGGGGGCACTAGATGCAACTGCTCCGTCAATTAGGTACGGGTAGCGGGATCTAGCCCAAGCTGCCAATGAACCTGCAATATGAAGGTAATATAACACTAAATGTGTTTCCATTAATTTTACATTAATTAGAATTACGATGCTAGTTAATTACATGTAATCTTTGTTATTTATTTAAACTAATTACTATTTTTATTTTTCAGCTTTTCATGATACATGTTTATTAAGAGGAGTTTCCCTGGCGACAGTCCTTGCATTACAACATTTGAAACAATAACATTCGCCTACCAGCATAAGATCCTCCGAACAATATAACACTACTGTTTTGTAGATATTGATATATGTATAGTTTCTTGAAGTAGGTGACGAATTGTGCAATATCCGCTAGAGCCTGTTTCGAACTAAGGTACTGCAAGTTCGGGGTGCTCAAGTCCCTAAAATATACAAGTCAAACATAATTGTAGTTTGTATTAAAATAAAATGGAAAAGCCAGACCCCACCTACCCCCTCCCGGAAAATAGCGAAAAAGTAACTATATTGCTCATAAATATCTAGAAATATGACCTTTCAAATTTTAATCACTACTGGCCATGAAGAAGCTCAATCCTTAAGAACTGCACAGTTATACCTTTTAGTCGTTTTGATGACTTCACTAGTTCCAGTTTCTTGTCCTTAAATATCTCTCATACTATATATGCACTATAAAAGTTTAGATGTTTGTTTTAAATTATGACGCGTCTTCTTTTGTAACACGTGTATATGATTGTGTTGAACATAATTTAACTATATACGACCAAAACTGTTTAGGTAAAACACTTTTAGTTTTATAAAATCTTACGGAACAGGATGGCTTTCACCGTAGTATCGGTGTTCTAAAAGAACAAGGAACGCGCCATGATCACGTGCATATTGTTGCCATGCGCCATCGACTAGCCACGCGGGATTTGCCTCCGATTCTCCACCTAACATTATAAAAATAGGCCCTCCTGCTCTAAATGTGACATTGTTAACAAAATAACGCTGAAAATATAGAAAAAACACATTTATTTATCTGTTTGACAAGGAACATGATGTCGCCATATAGTAACAGTGAATATTAAAGTGCTAAAAAAGGCCATTAAACTGTTTACTATATATACCAATGAAATATTTAGAAATATTGATGAAATAAAATGTTTGTTTTTTTTTTCATTCCGTATTTCCACTGTAAAATTTATTTTTCACTGCAGTGAAACATATTTTCCGTATTTTCACTGGTGTCTTGCCGGACTTCTTTCTTCTAAATTCAGCCAATACACAAAATTTAAGGGGAAGTCTTTCAAATTTTAATGTCAAAAAGGAAGAGAAATAGTGCATAATAACAGACAATCAAGTTTCCCTTTAAATACAGGATTTATTTTCAATTTTATTTAATGAAAATTATCATACTTCACTCGTGATTTATAGAAGAAACTTTAATATCCTCTATGTTTCTAAAACATTTGAAACTTATAAAAATAATTACTTGTTTCCAGTATCTAAAGTCGCTTCCGTCAAAATGGTTGACCTTCTGAAATTCGTAGAATTGCTGATCCGGGAGTTGAACTCCTTTCGGTACATATGGAGCCCCAACTTTACCCCCTTCTGGCCGACCATTAAACATCCATGCACCAATGGTGTGACACTGTACAGTTAATATCACAAGGAAAATAAGCCAGTTTTCCCTTCTTCCGTTCTCCATTTTTTAATTTCCGCGAAAGTAAATGATACACACAAACAATATTTCCATAAGATATTACTATTTTAAAATTGGTTTTGTGTCATTTAAATGGATTTAGCTGTATATATATACAAAAGATACGTTATAATTGTTCATGCTGTTATCTTTATTTTGTGTTTATATTAAAGATAATTTTATCAAATAATATGAATTGGTCTTGTGATGTAAAATAAGGACAAGTGTTCTTGTTTTTGAAAACATAGTTTATCAAAACAACGTTAAACAAAGATATGCATACTTTCTTTATGCATTCCTTTCTCATTAGTTGTTTTTGAATAGGAAGAAACTGATTTATAAACGTATATCAACGTACGTTATGTCCTGCGCTAGTATTTAAACTTTTCTATTACATGTCATATTATATTCAATACTATTTGATGAATTTGTATTACTGAATAGGAAACATAGATATGTCGAACGCAATAAGATATGATGTCAGTTAAAAAATTATTTTTCGCTCCAGTGTAATAAAATATCATCCTCTTATACGAGCATGATAATATACTAATGTTTTGTCCATTATTGTTTTGACTGTAAGTAATTTGTTGTTTAGGCACCTGTCGGTTCGAACTGTAACTGCACGTCTGTGCAATGAATCGTACACTATACCACAATGATTCAATCAAAGTTATGATGTAAATTCATTTGTTATAGATAAAAAGTCTGGAAGATAGTATATTCCTCGGAAGCAAGGCAACCTCATAAATATGAAATTTGACGACTTGATTTGATTGAGTCTATTCATAAGTGATAATGAACAATGAAACATGCTTATAACGAATCAATGGATACAAAAATATGCATCGTGATATCGGAAATTCGTTGTATCCATACAACGAAATTTCGTTATTATCTTTAGTTATACAATGTAACTTACTTCGTATGCAACTGCTTTAATTAATATGTACATGTACATGTATCTATTTAAAGCATACTAGGGACATATATATTAAAAAAAAAACTCAGAATACATGATGAAAAGTTTAATCAATGATTATGAACTATGTTGGGTTTATTTTTTGTTTTGTTTTGAGCTCTACTTTTTACATTTGTTTGCATGTTTTTCACGATAAGTTTTCATATTGATTTAAAATATTATCATTAACTACACATTTTAAACTACACTGTATGTGATATTTGATATATGTGATATTGTATATTCAATCTAACAATCAGTATTAATACATAAGTTGTGCAGACTTTCAGCTCCACTTAATTTACTTTTGGCGCCATATGACATAATCATTCAAAGCTGATTTCCCAAGTCGATTCCACTTTGTGAGTGAATAAAATACAAAATAATCACTAATAACATAGATGACAAGCCTTTACTGACATAACAAATTAAAAAATAACAAACAAAAAATGTATTTGTAAAAGTATAAAACCAAAATAAGACAAATTGATCCTTCAGTTTAATAACAGTTGTAATGATTTTTTATGTTAACATCACTTATAATCCGATCTATTATCTTTCTATAGCTCTTTAAATTTATTCTAAAATACTACCGAGAAACATTTTTTCTCTCTGATATTTTATTTGGTGTCCAACTATAAAACAAGCAGTTTTACAAACGAATCAACTTACATTATTTATAAATATTCTCTTTATGAAACAAATTATTTTCTCATATATAATCAAATAATTGCATCGTGCGAAAAGATATTAAGAATAGTGAGGTTTCGTCATCATCAAGCCTTTGAAAAATGATTGATTAAATTAATTTTTAAATATATTTTACGTGAAAAAGTCAAAGCATTTAATAAATATAAAGTAATATTAAGTTAACAATTAAATATAAGCATCACTATACATATTTATATTGACATTAAATTTTGTTCTCGTTTATCTTGGGATGGAAATATACACGAATATTTTATAGCGTCGTATATATATTAATGTACGTTATGAATAATGACAAATGATCAATATGTACATGCAAGATCTTTGTGTAAAAGTTTTAAAATATTACTGTTGTTAATGGATTTGTTTACCTTCTTTTCATTGAAATTTCATATACCTTTTTACAATGCAATATTTCCATAGAAACGGAAGTAACATTTCGCGCATGCGCTTTCTGTGTTCATAAGCCACAAAAATTGAAATATATCAGTTTTTTAACGGAACAAATTTATTGAGTTTGTATGAGCATGTCTATGACTAGTGTCCTGCAATCTTTGTACAATTACATTTTCATGTCATTGTTGGACTGCCGTGTAACCGATTTACCGCTAGACCATATCTTACCGTATTTTTCAGATCGTGCAGTCTTTTTGGATATCGGTTACGAAAAAGGACCAGTAGTAATCATTGTAGTTATTTACATAAGAAACTACGTCAAAGGTAAAACAAATTAGTTATTAGCTAGCCAATTTCCGATGGTTTTAGAGATCTTGGATCTAGCAGCAGCCAATTGAGGCGGGTCTATGGGGGAAGGTGGATACATGTCAGCACAGTGCGCAGTCCCTGAAAATGGAAATTTCAATTTATTTATATCATACAAATATATTTCACATAACAGGTGTATACAATAAGAAAAATAAAAAAGTTTATTAATTTATATCCCTATGTTTTTTTTCTGTTCACAATTAAAATTTCGATCTGAACTTAATAATCTTGTGTTAAGAGAACACTTACACTTAAATGCTTTATAGTCTCGAATTATTTCACAAAAGATAGAAAATAATAAAAAGATTTTACCCTCTATTGAAATGATGTCAATGTCTCTTGAAAAGGGACCAGGCACGGTCAAACTAGCTTTTACCCAAGGGTCCATCATTCCATTTACAAACACAGCTCTCGATATTGGAAGACTTAGACCGCCATAAAATCGATTCGTTTGTTCACTGTTGTACAACACCTCACTTCCGCCATATATGCACGGCGGGAAAACACTTACACAAAAGTCCGTCGTTAGACTACAATGGGAGAAAGTTTTGATTAGAGGATATGCTTTTGCTGTTGACAGAACTCGTTGTTAATATACACAGAGGTGCACATTGTATAAAAATCAAAATATGCTTATGTAACTTTCGAAATCATATAGTTTATCAGGTACGTATATTAACATACGTACCTGAGTTTATTATGCATTTAAATGATTATATGGCTTGCAAAAAGAGTCATGAGTTTGCAAATAACTATTACTCCGAATGAATTCTTCGTGTTTATAAGTGATAGAAAATATTGCTCTTTTACATAGTAATTGTCTTCTCTGTAATTAATTATTCTCGCCAGGAAATACGTTCGCCATGTTTTTCATATTAATATATATATGATTTCGTATCAAAATTAAATGATTCTTTTAACAATTTTGAATTTCTACCTCAGAGCTGCATCGAAATTCAGCTCAAGCTCGAAATTCAACTTCGAATGATTTTGAATTTCAACCTTAGAAGTCAGCGCTTGCTCTTCAGTACTGGTTGAGAGGTGTATTTAGTTTATTATAATTATATTTCATTGAATAATGTACATATAGATCAATATGGATCAATCTAACATATTCAATTCTTTATAATATGCAGAAGGCTTAGTATTTTGAAGAAGATTACTGTTTACTGTTTTAAAACCATTTCAAACAGCAAAGGTAATATTGAAATGTCTTACAGGGTCAGTTGTTCGAGAATGATAATATACATCTAAGATAACAAACGAACAAAGTGTTTGCAATGACAGAGATCAAAACAATAAACAATTGTAACATTCAGATGTTTACACATGGCAGAGCAAGGCACAATCGGAAAATCTCGACTATTATTCACAATCATCTTTTGAATGAAAGAAGGTCTATCACGTGACTGAAGCAGATGGTGTAATCTCTGTATAATATGTAACGAATGCACTTATTTTGAATGATTAAGTATACATTGTTCATATCCATTATTCTAAAAAAGTCACTTACTTAAAAGGAAAGTAAATCCACGCACCGAATGGCTGTTTCGGTGACCAAGAGCTCTGGATCCATCCAAACTCCGTGCAAGTTTGATAAAGCCATTGTCTACCTAAAGATAACCAAAGTTCGTGGTCGAACATGTCTCTACAAATTTTTCAACAATGACTTTATTCATTTACATTTCAGTGCACTTATGTACAAGTTGTCTTTTTACGTTACGGCACAATCACCCCATTGTTTTTAAAAAAAAATATTTTAGATATGCTATTTACTGCTAGAGTTGCAAGTGATGCTTGATTTAAATCTGTAACTCTAAACAGTGTTAATGATGTTATATATAATGAGTGTAACAGAATGCCTCGAACATTTCAAAAGATTTCTTTAGTAATACACAAAAATCTAAGCAGATTTTCACTCACTTCCTTCTGCCGAAACACTTCCCCACTCTGTATGGTTGAGAGAGTTCGCTAGTTTATTGTATCTAAGGTTCAGACACTTCTTGCCAAACGTGTCAAGAATGAGTGAGTTCACATCAGCATAACGCTGAATACTGTCACCTCTACTTTCGTCAGTCATGATGTCACAAACTGTTTTTATCGTTAGTTCAGTCCCCTGTTTACCCTACATTACATAAAATATATATTAATAAAACAGAATTCAAAAGTTCTGTATGTACATTTGTATGAGAATAAAAAAACTTACTCAAATGTGAAATATGCATTATTTGACATACCAGAAACTTTCTATTATCATTGTTATATTGAACGACACCGGCAAAGTTTGAAGCCAAATTGTAGAAGAACACAGACAGGTCGAACAATGCTTCATGGTCGATTTTATCACAGAGTCTGAAAAGACATTGTAAATCACACACATGTAAGTCATCAAGTTTTCAACAGGTCACGGCACTAACAACATCATAAACGAAGTATCATAAAATACATTAACATGTTAAAACTCATTATGTCGTTTGTAAAAATTCAGGAGTCAATTACACGTCAAAATGAGTAAACTTGTGTGACCTGACTCATATATCTCTAACAATAATTGTTTGTTACTTTACTCGAACCTGAATATTTTCTGCATTAAGACCCTCTTGTCCGGCTGTCCCCACCAGTCATACATACGTGTAGTGGCGTTTCTAATCTCTGTAGAACAGTCAGTGTTGTAGTTATCAAGTGCCTCGCCAACCCCGACATAATAGTCTAAAAGAAAACAAGTAAAATGGTTTCCTGCGGGGAACATTTTTAATGATATAAAGATATTTCATTTAACTATTTACAACATTGTTTGGGGGAATAAATATACGTTTGTATCAGGAATATAGTTGACAATAAACGATCAATATAGAATAAGGTCTTTGAAAACTGGTGACAGTTGAAGACCAGAGAAGGTCGAACATAAAACAATTATTTCTATTTAAGAAAATTATTAAATAGGCCTACCATTTTATGAATAATTCCGAGCAAAAAAGTAAACACACAAGTTTACGCAGAAAATATCTCTATTTATTATGGCAGATGCCACTACGTATATTTTAATCTTGTAGATTTTCAGTTTAAAGTTATAAACAATTTATTGTTTGTAAAATTTGAGATAGATATTAAAGAATCATTGAAAATTTTCAAACACATCATTCAAGTTTTTCCACCTTAAACGGTAAAATAATTATAGAAAATTAGAAATATCACGTAATATCTTTTTGTTCTTAATTAGGTGTAATTCGGACTAATTACCTAGAGGTAAATCCGTAACGTACCGGCAAACGGTATTTAGCTAGGTTTTCTAAAAGGTCAATTAACCAATCATGTCAGGTTTACAGATCGCATGCTCCTCCATGTACCGAAAACAGGTCATGTGCTCCTCCATGCCTCAAAAGTTAAACGCGTACCAATACCCTGCGGTCTGGAGACCACAGGGAATAAATACGCAAGCCACACAGTATAAAAGAACGTAGAATAACACAATCACCTTTACACTTTATTTCCTGATTTTAAATGTCAGTAAAATAGAAAGGATTTTGGCAATATATATTTTTATCGAATTTGGCCCTACACACGAGTCATAAAGCTGATACATTGCTTATGTTAAAATGCAAATATTAACAGATATCAAATATACCTTGAAATTCCATCATAGCCACCATTGGGGCACTAGATGCAACTGCTCCGTCAATAAGGTACGGGTAGCGGGATCTAGCCCACGCTGCCAATGAACCTGCAATATGAAGGTAATAGGCCACTAATTTTTTTCCAGCTTGCCAATAGTAAATTTGAATACGCGCTATGAAGAATAATATTGAATTATATTTACTTCAATGATGTACAATACTAACAACATCATTGTTTTAAATGTTGGCAATTTTATTGTACTCTTTTACTTTAACTTCTAATTATATATGAATTATTTTCTCTAACTTTCATTAGTAGAGTAATGTCCCCTGACGACCTTCTTTGCATTATAAAGTATTTTTGCCTACCAGCGTAAGAGCCTCCGAACAATATAACACTACTGTTTTGTAGATATTGGTATATGTAGAGTTTCTTGAAGTATGAGACGAATTGTGCAATATCCGCTAGAGCCTGTTTCGAACTAAGGTACTGCAGGCTCGGGGTGCTCAAGTCCCTAAAATATACAAGTCGTATGTATAGCGATAAAACTAGCTTTGCCATATCAAATAAAACAAACATGGAATTGTCAAGAGGAGAAATAACAATAACGAACAATATAATTTATTGCTCATAAAAATTTAGGAAAAAAACATCACGGCCATCCATAAACAGACTAATTCCAACTTCTGCAACATTTTCATTGACTTGTGGCATTTCACTTTTTTTTTTCAAGTTGCTAAAAAGTTTATACGTTTGTATCTTTTATATGTTGAAAATAATGTGACAGTATCGCCAAGATTATAACAATAGTAAATAATTTAGTTAAGTAAATCTTACGGAACAGGTTGACTTTCTCCGCAGTATCTGTGTTCTAATAGAACTAGGAACGCGCCATGATCACGTGCATATTGTTGCCATGCGCCATCAACTAGCCACGCGGGATTTGCCTCCGATTCTCCACCTAACATTATAAAAATAGGCCCACCTGCTCTAAATGTGACATTGTTAACAAAATAACGCTGAAAATATAAAAGTAACACATTTATTGTCAAGGTAAAACGTTTGGCAATATTGAAACAATGAATGTTAAAATGTAGAAGAAAAATTGGTAACCTCATGACATGGAAATATTTGAAATTGTAATTAAACTATTTACCTGTTTCCAGTATCTAAAGTCGCTTCCGTCAAAATGGTTGACCGTCTGAAATTCGTAGAATTGTTGATCCGGGAGTTGAACTCCTTTCGGTACATAAGGAGCCCCAACTTTACCCCCTTCTGGTCGACCATTAAACATCCATGCACCAATGGTATTAACCGAGTATGACAATATCACTAAGAATAAAACGCAATTTTCCTTGCTTCTGTTTTTCATTATTTATTTCCACGAACAAAACCTCTTCATATGAAAATTGATTTCATGACCTTCCACCGGTAAAATGTAAACGATTTTGTCACATTTAAGTTTAATAACTTAACTTCTATTTTTGATAAGTTATTATTATTACTGGTGATATCTGTAGTTGTGTACATGTTCAAAATAATTTTATCTACTTTTATAAATTGATATGGTGATAAATTAATGTAGGACAAGTATTTATTGTTTATAAATAAGTTTATCAAAATAGCTGTTCGTGACGTGCTATGACAACTGTTCTATATGGTAGTTGATTTATTACACTTTTGCGCATTGCGTTGTAACAATTGCATGTTATTCTGAGTATAATTCTTTGTTATCCTTTCAGATTTTTTCAATTTAAGTGTTTCACTTGGTATTTGTAAGATTTTTAAATTCTATGTTTTTATGCCTTTAGATCTCAGTGATTTTCCTTTAAATAAAATCCAGTTGACGCCAGCACAGACGATTTAGATCATCAGGAAATATCAGCAAAAGATAATTTGCAAGTTTGTTTATGACAGTAAATTCACTTCCTCATTTTGGTTTTAACAAAATCAATATAAAAATGAAAACAAATGCATGGATATTTAAGCAATGAAATTCAATATTACTATTCTAATTATAACTTTTATTGATATTTATTATAAACAATTTTACTCAAAATGATAAAAAGTTGGGAATAAATATTGACAGTACTTTTAAATTGATTTCTTATAATGGAATGAATGAATTATGTTTTGGTTAAAACATATCTATTTAAGATCGATTACGAAACAAGTTCTTGCAACTTATATTAATCACTTTCGAGTCAGCTTCCTGGAACCAACCAGTACTGGTGTCGTATGAAGAAACATGGTCGTGACCCAATTAGGGCTCGAACCCATGTTCCCTGGGTTACCACTAGGCCACCATTCCCCTTTGAAAAACTTTGTTTGTCATGCACAGGTAATTTCTACATGAAAATTGACCTCTCCCGATTAGGTATTTATTATTTCTTTTTTGCCACACACTCCTTTCAATTCAAACCTTGTCTCCAACTGCAACTATGTCATACTGTTCTTTTCCATACACGAAAATTGTTGCATTTTGGTTAAGATATTAACATTTCGATAAAAGAGGTCCGGGATTCGAACTACTTTCTATTATATGACACTATATATAATAAATTAATATAACAAATATTATATAACAAATAAATTTCGCCATACGGAGAAAATCATATGATGTTTATAGCGTATATTACTGTACAGTTCATCCACATCATAGGAATTAGGAAATAAGACACACATCATAGGAAAAAAGACCCACTGTATAGGGCATAAGACCCACTGTATAGGGCATAAGACCCACTGTATAGGGCATAAGACCCACTGTATAGGGCATAAGACCCACATCATAGGGAATAAGACCCACAGCATAGAGAATAAGACCCACATCATAGGGAATGAGACCCCTATCATAGGAAATAAGACCCACTGGCTAGGGCATAAGACACACATCATAGGGAATAAGACCCACAGCATAGAGAATAAGAACCACAGCATAGGGAATGAGACCCACAGCATAGGAAATAAGACCCACTGTCTAGGGCATAAGACCCACATCATAGGGAATAAGACGCACAGCATAGAGAATAAGAACCACAGCATAGGGAATGAGACCCACAGCATAGAAAACAAAACCCATACCACAGAAAGACCAAAGAAAAAAGATATAAAACAAAACTGTATGCATTCCATTTATGGTCTTATACTTATTATGACACAAAGAAATATGTAGCTTCGTTATTCCTAACTTTAACACAAATTGGTTGCTTCTCCACATCAAGTTAAATCCTGATGAACTGCACGTACGTATCAATAAACGTATATAGAAAATACTTCTTATTTTTCCTTTGTTTTGTTTTGCCAGAAATCAGACATAAATCTGTGTCAGATATAGACATTTCCCCGGGGAAAACTAAAGCCGTAAAGCTGGTGCAAAGAGAACGATTTTTCCTTACGTCGGAAGGAAGACTTTCAGGTTATAAATAAAAAACTTAACAATTATCCGCCATATATATAGTTTGAAATCGATTTGCTAAAGAAGGGGTTTACATTAATACAATAGTGTTTTCATTATTATATTGAGAAATAGTCTTGCTTTTTCCAGCTTTGGTGGACTTTATGAGAATATTTACAGCACGGCATCGGATATCGGTATCAGTATATTTACAGCGCAACGTAAAAAAGAAGTACATTAATTCTAGCCGACCAATAAATTGATCCTTGCTGTATATCTCTCTTGAAACTGGTTATTTGTGCTTTAAATAATTACAAATGAATCTACTTATTGGTATTCCGCATACTATAATTACATTTCTTTGAAAATATAAAAGCGCCATCTTACGATAATTCATATGCCTTTCATTATGTTATTTAGACACATGATAACTGAAATTTTCATTACTTTTGATAAGATAAAAACCAAATTAATAACTTTATTGTTTTGCAAATAACCTCACAGTATTTTCATTTGTTTGCAAGTATAATTCTTATGTACGCATATTTCTGTTTTCAATATCAGACAGTACGCATTATGGCAAATGGTACTATTTTTGAGGTTTAGTAAAATATTACAGATAAATAATTTGACCACGGAACAACATAAAGAAATATAAAGCAATATTGACAATCTGTTCCGTAAGGAATTATTTCATAACAAAAACATAAAGAAATGTAAGACTATATTTTTTCAAGATGAATTATTTGACCACGAAAACATGATGAAATGTAAGACAATTTGTTCCAGATGAATTATTTGAGCACGAAAACATAAAGAAATGTAAGACAATATTGACAATTTGTTCCAGATGAATTATTTGACCACGAAAACATTAAGAAATGTAAAGCTTTCTTGACCACGAAAACATTAAGAAATGTAAGTCTTTAGTGACAATTTGTTCAGATGAATTATGTGACCACGTTGACAAGCTGTTCTGGGAGGGAATTAATTGATAACGAAAAACATAAAGAAATGTAAGTCTTTATTGATAATCTGTTCTGGGGGGAAATGATTTGATAACGAAAACATAAAGAAATATAAGTCTATAATCTGTTCTGGGATAAAATTATTTGACCACGAAACATTAAGAAATGTAAGTCTATATTGACAATCTGTTCTGGATAAATTATTTGACCACGAAAAAAATAAGAAATATAAGACAATCTATTGACAATTTGTTCCAGATGAATTATTTGACCACGAAAACCTTAAAAAATGTAAGTCTTTAGTGACGATTTGTTTAGATGAATTATTTGTCTATGAACACATTAGGGAAATGTTAGTCTTTAGTGACAATTTGTTCCAGATGAATTATTTGACCAAGAAAACATAACAAATGTAAGCCTATATTGACATTTTTCAGATGAATTATTTGTCTATGAACACATTAGGGAAATGTTAGTCTTTAGTGACAATTTGTTACAGATGAATTATATGACCACGAAAACATAACAAATGTAAGTCTATATTTGCAATCTGTGCTGGGATGAAATTATTTGATAACGAAAACATAAAGAAATGTAAGTCTAGTCTATATTGACAATCTTCACCATAAATGATTTGACCACGAAATAAGAATGTAATGTTAGTTTACATTGACAATCTGTTCTAGATAAATGATTTGACCACCAAAACATAAAGAGTTGTAAGTCTGTATTGACAAACTGTTCTAGACAAATTATTTGAAAACGGCAAGAAATGTAAGTACTTATTGACAATCTGTTCCAGAAAATAATGATCTGGCCACGTCAACAAAATGGTATTTTCAGCTTCTTTTCACAAAATGTTCCAAAAGAAATTACATGACCATGTAAACAAAAAAAACTTCAGCCCCTTTTGACAATGTGATACAAAACTGTCTTGAATATCAAGATTATTTTCAGCAAAATGGATTAATATTGAATAATATTATGTATGTGCATGTATTCCCAAAAGTACGTTTCCCGACAAATATGACCTTGAACTTGATACAGAAAAAAGAGACAAATATATGATTACAGAGACAAAAATTTCCGTCCTGACATTTCTGTCAATGATATCAATAAGGGCGGTCATGTTACAATTGCTAACAGATATGTCCTTTTCCGGAATTGAATGAAGCTGTTAGATTAATCAATTATTTTACATGTTACTAGAGCAATTTTGTCGGCGTATAAATGTCAATATTGCGAAAGCAGCAGTACTTGATATGATTCTAAAATGAAAACAAAATAAATATTATGCGCAGCAAATTTATGAATTGAAACAAAAAAAAATAATACATCCTGCAATGCCGAATGTATACAATTGAGACAATGGTACAATTAATGTTGTGCATGAATGTATACAAGACAATGGAACAATATTGGATGATAAAACTTGGTACATCTATTGTGCATATGTCTGGCTCTGCTTATAATGATGTTTTAAATGAATTTCTGCTTCATGATCTGTCACAAATGTTACACTTATCAGACCAATTCATCACCACTTGAATACCGTATTGTATATTAATAATGCATTTGCAAAATGTCCATGCTAGACAATGAATTTGGGAAAGTGTGATTACTCAATCTAATTGTCTGTGTGCTTATTGATCGATAGGTGGAATCTTTTGTTGTTTCTTTACTAGGTTAGCGAATATCATTTAACAAGGATAAGTAAATGTCATCACGAAAAAAGAAGGGGTGCATAGCATTATTTCTTTGTAACAATTAAATCTTTTGTTAAAACTTCAGGAGCTTTCATTACTTGTGCCGCATCCATTCAGAAGTTGTATCATACACAGTCCTTTGCAGTAGTTACATGTTATAGTTTAAACACGTTCTGTTGATCTTTTATTTACTAGTTTACTTTTTATAAATTACAGAGTTCAGATATAAATATGGTCATTCAGCCGAGGTCATAGTCATACACCTTAAATACAAGGGTACTAAGCTATTTTCAACTAACCCTATTGCAGCACATATTGCTCAAAGACTTTTTACTTAAAATGTCTAATCGGCCTTGGTCTAGCAAACAAACTGATTTCTTGTAATTTAACCAGCACTCCAATTACAGTGGGAAAACCCGATATTCTCCGTTTTACTGTGAGAATTATTTATCGATTCACCATGGCACCGGGGACTGATAGTCTTGGAGTATTTTCCAATAACCTGATGACAGCTGCGCAGTCAACTGTGAGACACATAACTTGTTTGTGTTTTACAAACTCCCAGTTGTCAGCCGTATACGGCAGGCCTTTCGTCTAAAGTAAATACAGCATTGTGTTTTAGGGGTATCTTTTGCGATATTTTTCAAATAACGCAGACGTGTTCTTTATCAGAATTGCACACATGCTCTTAGCAAGGTGAAAGAAATCGTGCTCGGCGTTTGGAGTCTGTTTGGAGTGGTGGAATATTTGATTTTAGCAGCTGCGGATTCTTGAAATAGTCGGAACGGAATATAACTCCGCTGGACTGTCTTGTAAGACTGGACCGATACTTTGTACTTCATTTAACGGCAGTTTTAAGGTAAGATTCTAACATGCTTGTCTTACAGTATATATATTTTAAAACACTTATAACAATGTCTTATTGAGGTTTTTATATTAAAAATATATGAAAACATTTCTTCAATAAGAAATGTTTAGAATCTCAGTAATTTTTTATCAACTAATATTGTAAGAAATAAGAAAGATAGCTCCAATGGTAAATCTCAACTAGTAAATCTCAACTAGCAAGTTTCAACTAGTAAATCTCAAGTAGTAAATCTCAACCAGTAAATCCTATCTAGTAGATTTCATCTTGTACATGGCAACTAGTAAATCTCAACTAGTAAATCTCAACCAGTAGATCTTAACAAATACAACAACAATATTTCCCAACTCTTCTTTTACCTGTTTAAGGACAATATGATTATAATTAATAAAGCAATGCAGTTTTTAAGCAAAATGTAGACTTTCATATACACTATTAAGCTTTTATAAGATTTTTTTAATTATCTCCAAGATTAAAGAAAAATGGATTTTCATATACATCATTTAGTTTTCACATATGTGCCCAACAATCATTTGATTATATCTTAGAATAAAAAAACGGACATTCATTGTATACTATTTAGATTTTTTACCAGAATCTTTAATATGTCTTAGATTGAAATAAGAAGTTATGTATGAATCTTTATTAGTCGATAACTCAATGGTTAGTCCGTATTCTGAGAGTTCTCTAACAAAAGACATAATTGGTTTTGCTATTTATGTCATAATCGACATAAATTTTTATCACGTGACCAACATTAATGGTTAACCATCAAGATTAATAGATGCTTGTATATGCTTTACAATTATATATTGCGGAAAGACGTTGCTGGGTATATCAATAAATGATTTAACGGAGAAGCGAAAACTACTTTTTGTATTAACTGCTTAATTTTAATGTATGAAAAGTCGTTATTATATGTCCTTTAAGACACACTATGAAAACTTTTTTTTTGTAAATGAGCAATCTTATGACCGTACCTATGAAAATAAGACAAAATCTTCAGATTCTAACAATTCAAAGTAAATAGCAAATAAATAAATAAATAAATACAACATTAGAAATATCTCAGTGTCAAAGTTACTGGATTAATATTTCTTGGAGGAATAGTCTCCGATAAAATGAAAAGCTTCATTGTCCCATTTTGTCATTTCTATTTCGAGTATTAATATGAACTCTAGTATAAGAATACTAATCAAAGGTGTTACAATCTTATTCCGTTCTGCGTCAAAAAATTGAATGATTAACTGGGAAAGTATGACCGTAGATACTCCCTGTTCTCTATTATTTATGAGACACAATATGGAGGACATATATTTCATTCATGTACTAAAAGAAAGCCATATACGTCAAGGTTTTATCACATAGAGCTTTATGTAATCTGCTGTTTTCTATGGAAAACATTTAAGTCTGTCAGAGGCGGTCGCAGAATGACAAAAACATGACAAAAACAAAATGGCGTTCATTTCTATATATGTTCTCTGATATAGGAATATTTCCTACTAATTGATAGCTTTTGTACAGATATCATTCAATGATATCGATTACAGCTGGTGGTAATTGGAATATACGCAGATGTTTTGGGATGGACTACAGACCTATTAACTACCAAACATAAATGAAACAACATCTCTAAATAGAGAATATACTTGTCAAATTAATATAAATGATCTTACTAGTAAGTTATATACTTCCAGTATATCAAACTTGAAATCAAGGAGCCTTCAAATGCCTTTGCTTAGCTTAGTCTCATCGGCTTTTGCATATTTAATATAACTCATTTGCTCTGGATTTTCAATATCAAGGAACTGTTGTAAGAAATGGTAGAGTACCAGTAACCTTAATTCATAAAAATGCTTATGATGAAATTGTAGCAAGGCATCGCTTATATTGTTAAACCAAATTCAATATTAATATAAAAGAAATCCAGAATCCATAAAAAGCAGACTTAGACTTTATATATTGCGTAGCATAGCTTGTGAGGACAACATTATTAAATGATAAGAATGGACAATAATTCGAACATTTGCTTTTTTTTATAAACGTTTATGAACGGTTCAACAATTAATTGATTTGTTACAAAAGAGCGTTAGTGAGATATCTGAGAAACAAACGCAAAGTTCAAGAATCAATTAGAGAAACAAACAAAGTTTGACACTGAATTTCTCATGGTTAGGCTTTTATGTACAGGTTATAAATCACAAGAAAGCACTTGTTTGATGTGATACAATTTATATCCTCTCATAATCGATTTTACGTAAAATTTCTTCAAGCGGCTAGAGATGTTAACTCAAAACGATATCATCATTTCGTATGTTTTGAACAAATGCTTGGAACTTGTCGATAATTGTATTGAAGAGGTGAATTGTTTTGAACAAATGCCTGGAAATTGTCGATAATTGTATTGAATATGTGAATAAGCCCTTGAAAAAAGGCATTTGAACATGAAAAAAAGCAGGCAAATGAAAAAGTACGTAAAAACTAATTACTTTTTGTTCGATATATGTATCTTTTACAAATAAAATAAAGGTGATATTGGCGATATTTAAGCTTTGCTGATGTTGGAATACCAAAGGTGTTCACTGTACGTTTCTATGGTTTATAGTTGTTCTGACCACCCCAGCTTCTTATGGACTACATATATTCAATGATAGCATCTCTAATTACAAAGTGGTTTTATCTTTTAAAATATTACGTTAATTTACTTATATATTACTTGTACTATACTGAGTTTGAACCCACGCCCCTCAGTTTCAATGCGGTTGACAGTCTGAATACTGTTCAAAGTGGAGGTTATGCATTAGCGGTAAACATCGTTTGTATTGTTTATATCATATCAAAATATTTACAAGTTTTAAACATTTCATGCATTACGTTAATGTAGGTTAAGCATATTTCCGATTGTAACATTATCGAAATGGGAATAACCGCATGAAATGATCATGGTCATCGATGTAGCACGTGAAAATTGATATCACATATTGGATTGTCCCCAAGGTTCATGCAGGATGTACTGCGAATACAGCCGCCATATTTCCTGAACAACTAACATAAGTATCGTATTCCGCATTACCTAACACTGGCATTTCCTGATTTCTAGAATATCACCTTTCATTAAAATTGTATTTGCAAATCTAATTGTTAAATACACGATATCATTGCCTTTATTCCTTGTTTAAAAAATATACTTAAGCTGGACCGACTCTTAATTTTTTAGTGGTTTTACTGAGTGATGAATAATGTATTACTATGGTTAAATGTGTCAAGATAAGGTGGCAAACAATCATATACATGTACATGTACCTAGATGGCACATTGTACATTGACTAATCACATAGTCGCCACATTTTGAACAGTATTAACAACTGTGTATATAAATATTTATATATGTTTCGTTGTATTGACCTTATTCGGTCTAAAATTGTTAGTATTTGTTAGCACCAGCGGATACAAATGGTACCACGTAGCAATGTTGTATAGCAATCTTTCCCAAGCGCAGTCTGGCCATACTAATTAAAACATTATATGATAATCGTATAACGCTATATTGGACTGTCTGTAATCAGTACAATATATGTTTGTATCTTGATTAAAAGTACAACATAGACCAAAATCTATATCCTATATTGAAGGAATGTAATATCTTATACAAAAGGACTGCGCGTGTGAGAAATCATCGTTCTAACGTCTTAATGTATGTTGACTATTTTGTTAAAGTGATGTGACGGTAAGGTGTGTTCTGTTTTGGTTTTTAAAATGCTTGTATGTAACTACATAACATGAAATTTTCTCATGTTACCAACTACAAGATTATAAAATACAGAGAGGTGTTATTATAATTGTAGTAATACATTTCACCAAATAGCTATACACGCTTTACTATTAGTATTACACTCATTGAAAATCAGCAACAGATAGTTCCATTAGGCCAACAATTACATTTCATCACGTAGTAAATATTAATTATATATTACTATGTAAAAAGATTTGTATAAAATGTTGAATGAAATTCAAATGACATTTTTTAAGTTCAAGGTTTTTATATCATTGTTTTAAGATAAAAAAAGCAACGGAAATAGTAAAAAGGTAGAAAATTAAAAATAATTAAAACATATTAAATGTATTTAACGCTCCTTAAATATAAAATATTGCGTGTCGTCTGCTCATATATTGTGATTATGTAATACGAAAAACGTATGATCAGATAATAACAATTATCTGCCCACGGGTTCTAAAGAATTACATGGGAAAGTCTGTAAATGGTGAACATACTAGGCAGGTTAACAAAGAAAATTTTCATTTCCCTATTTAAAGACCATCAACGACAGAAATCTCACTAAACTCTTTGCCTCTTCTTATTTCTGAAATTATATACCGCGATTCAATAGGTAATAAACAGATTGTCGTTCAAAGTGTATTTATGTACATGTACTTTGTTATATTTGTTATATGTATCTGAATGAGTAAAATAAAGAACATAGTTTAAAGAAACTTTTTAATTTATGTACAAAAAAGGAAATGGAACAAAAGAAAAGAACAGGAGCAACTTTTTAAATATTTTTCTTTTAATTTTGTTACTACATTGGCTATTAGCGTGAATTATTTGAAGAACATTTATTCATAATTGTGTTTAAGGTTGTTATATATTAAAATCGTTAAGTAATTGTTGTATAATAATAACTACGTGAAAAAGTAATTTAGCTGAAATTGAATGCCTAAATAATTGTAACGAAAAGTTACTTGTAGACCAAATAATAATATGACACATCTTTCGCGCAGTTACAGATATCATTAAGCTGCATCATTTATTTTCGCCATGTATGTATTGATGTCCAATGCTCTCATCTTATCATTTTGACATGTGTATGTCCAAATTTAAATAACCTAAATCCACTTTTGATTTTCCTTTTGGCAATTTGTAAATGGACAGATGGTCAAACTGTAGTTCATATCTAAGACGCCATTTTCCTCTGGGTAACAATTGCAATGAATTATCATTGACATTTATATTTATAGACATTATCGTTGAATATTCTTTTCAACAGCGTACGACTGTAGTAAAAATGGTATGCATATACCTACCAGTACAAACACATGTTATTTAGTTTAATACGGGCAGTCTGACGTATTCAATACCATCAGGTACTTGATTCTAGTTTTTCCATATTACTTAATAAAATAAAACATCTCCTTTTAAGTGATATGCCCGACACTTTTTGCACATGCTGTGCAAAATAACCTGATTTATATTCTTGCAAATGACCCTACAAAATCAGCATTTGTTATTCTTTTTACTGTTTTGTGTTTTCATATTCTTTATACTGTTTTGTATTCAACATTCACATGTTACATGAATAATATATATCTAAAGTGAATTGAAATGGAATAATACGTATGACTGAATAAAAACCGCAATGCTAGATCCAAGCATATATTTTCTCAATTAGTATTTCTTTGTCTGGAATGGTTTAAACAGGCAATTATAGAAATACGGGTGTCGTTAAGTTTTTATATCCAATATTCTTCAATAAATTGAAATGAAAATATTTGATAAAACCACAAAAAATCTATAAGTTTAAAACATATTTTATTCCTCATAATTATATACATGTAATTAGTACATTTTTGTATATTTGAATTATAAGTTTTGAGATAGCATGGCAAAATCGTTCAATGACGTATGTTGATTTTTTTCATTATTTCCAATACATTTACGATAATTGTCCATCCTTTTCCGGAAATTTACGTGTATAATTTATTCTAAGCATTGCTAATTTTATTTTTCATTTTCTCTGCATTTATAGAATACGCATAAATACACGACCAAAATGTGCACTACCAGTATGTCCTCTTAAGGACGACAAAACAGTTTTTGCTTTTTCTTTATTTTTGCTATTCTTTGGTCGTCCTGTTATGGCTTTAATATCTTTATATATTCTGATTGAAAGTTTTAAGCCTATAATGTATATATAAAATATGCTTTCAATATAAGTTATAATTAAACAATACTAACGTTATCTTGCATTACTAATCACGTACATCATCATTTGGTATTGTTTTCGGTTTTGCGATAAGGCACACTTACACTCCCTAATCAATAACCACTGGAATCAACATGAAAAATCATATTAGATTAGATTTTTTTCTGGAAAAGGGATAACCCATGATTACAACTCCCTCTCCACTGCACCGGCTTTTGTAATTTTCAATATATAAACATATGCCAGAATTCTGAAAATTCTCTTTTATCATTGCTTTGGCTGCACATGTTTTTCACGAGACATTCACTTACTAGCTGTAGTTATAATTTTCAGATGAAATTCAAGTGTAGTTGATACAACGTTATCGTAGTTGTTTTTCCTTGTTTTGCAAACATTTGATCTATACTTTTTGCCTTAGGAATACCCATTTTATGAAATTCATAACATTTAATGGATTTTTTTCCCGGTCCATATACCATGTTCATGTAAGCCATAAGAGAAGAGGACGTAATTTAAGATTGATACTGGGAATTAAGCGATGTATAACTTAATTTTTACAATAAATAACATCAAATTACATGATTAAAAGAACGTAAAGGTCGTAATATTTGCTTTTTTATTATTTGAAAAACTGTTCAGACGTTTAATTGGTTTGAAAAACAATTACTGTTGATACGGTAAACAAACGAACCAAGGTTATGCTCTTTGCAAATATTACATTATTCTAAATAATAGGTTCATGCTCATAATAAAATATCAAATTTCAAATTACGATCTACATTAGGTGAACATGTTTATTCTATTATTGTATTAGGTTCGCAAATATTAAATTACTAGGCTTCTCGGCCATTTACGGGCTACTTTGGTACGGTGTCACGAAATATAACCTGTAGAGTGTCACGAAAGATAACCGATGGACTTCTCAACCATTATGTGCTATTCCTGTAAAGAATTACGCAAAATAACCGTACGGATTCTTGGCCACTCTCCGGTAGCGTTTGATTGGCTTCTCGGTTATTTCCGTGCTACTCCGGTAAAGTATTACGAAAGATAATCGATGTGCTTATCGGCCATTTCCGTGTTACCCCGGTAATTATTACGAAAAATCACCGATGTGCCTCTCGGTTAATTTTGTCCTCTACGGTAAAAAAATGAAGATCTATAGTAGATATGCGTCTCGGCTATTTCCGCTATCCTCAACACAGATTAATAATTGACAAACGATGGCCAATAGTTTTCGATTTTCTCTATTTGGTTAATTTCATAATTGAGTTCCGCCATTGATCATTACATGCAATCTATCAAAAATACTAGGATTATTTGTCTGACTGATCTCTGGAAACTAGGCTAATGTGTCGCACTAAAAGTTGTTTTCTTTGTTATAAATTGAATGTTGGCCTCTCAGTTTTACTTGGAAAAGTTTGTGCTGTCAAAGTCGTTTGGTTCAAAATAAACACCAAAGATGAAAAATGTTAATTGTAAGCATTTGTTGTTATAATTATGAAATATTGATCATCATTAAATTTGATAAGATTGATATGAATTATCATGATCTATTTCCTGTTTTTAAGTATATTTGTTGTAAATTACCAGTTTGTACAAATCCTTGCATTGTCTAAAAAGTCTGTATTACAAGCTGCACCGAGTCTATATACTTTCATGAATTAATGACCACGGTTTGAGCTATTGTGTCAAAAATTCTCAGTTTATATTATAACTGGGAATAAAGAAATAGTGGGATAGTTGTCATATATGATACATATGTATCGACCCACGTTGATTAAGTCTATTCTCCGGAGGATGAATGCAATTTCTCAAACAAATGCTTACAGCGTGTTGGTAAAATTTGATGAAATGTGTAATTATTGATTAAAAGCAAAACTTACATCAAATTCCAGAGTATTTATGCAAGTCAGAAGTCATTTGGGTCGCCAAGAGGAAAAGGTCAACCGGTTTTGGTTGATTTTTGCTGTAATTTGTCACTTATTCATATGATATTATAAATTATTTTTAGGACATTTAATTTCAAATTTCTAAATTTTATTAAGTGAACTTTGTCAGATTTCAACAATCTTTCTTAAACATTGCTTTAATGAGAATATTATGTTTATATTGACTTTCCCACATAACAGTAAAACAATAACGTAAAAAGTAATTGTACAAACGCGCAATGTGCAAGTAAATAATCTTCGGTCATGATTGCAGTGTCAATATTGACATGTGTTGATGAAAGTTAATGATAAATTCCCAACTTTTATTGTTGATAAATCATTTGGTATAGAACGAAGTGCATATGAAATTACTTTTAAAATAGCATGCAATTAAGAACAACTGATTGGCTTATCGTTTATTATTATAGTTAATTTTTTTTAAAGACTTCTTATGTGCTGAGGAAACCGTTCTTTCTTTCGATGGTCAGGAATGCTTCAACATCTTCTTTAAGTTTTTAAGTTATTAACCTTTTACCGCATATGCAATGTCCGGTCAGAATTAAGTTGCAGCCATATATCTGGTTAAGAGGGAATAGCAAGTGTATATATTTGTACTTTGAAATGGTCAGTTATCGGTATGGTTCATGTAAACATATAATGTAAAAAGAATGTTCTTTACAATTCATATTTGGCTGGCTAATGATATGACCATACAATTGATAATATCATTGATAGTCTTACATAATTTATTTGTGTATACACATTTCATGATGACCGGACGGTCAAATTATCCGGGGATATGAAATAATCGAGACATGCAGGATTGCATGAAGACATGAAAGGTACAAAAAGCGACACTCAAAATAATAATTTTCATTGTTCAAATAGAAAAAACAACATATTTTGTATACATGTAATACAATTGATCATACAATATTTACAAATATGAGTATAGCATAGTTACACATTGTGAGCTTCTATTGATATATGATATATAAAGCAAAGTTTGATTTTCATCTAGCTGTAAGATTTAGTCATAAACGCCAGACTTTGCTTTAAAAAGAAACATGTTCTTGGGTTCAGTTTTGTATTTTGTTAAGCTGTAAAATCCATCCGAATTGTATTATTCCATTAACATTTGATAAAACGCAGAAAAACTAAAACACATTCTCGTTTATTATGGAATAGAATTTTCAAAATGAGATTTCGTTCAATTGTTATTGTCAGGGGGATTTTACTGAATTGGGACCAGGCAAACATTTGACGTGATATAATGATATAATAATTTTAGTGTTAAAGTACCATTTGCGACTTGGCGCACGTGATGTCCGCCTTCGTGTCTTTGCAGATAAATGGGAAATATCTAGTTGTGAGATCGATTTAAAACTCCTTTGATGTTGGTTTGCAGACACATTAACAGTGATCTGTTTTGACAAACGAATGACATTAACGATGTCTCTGATCAGTAGGATTATCTCAAATCTTGCTGTTATTTCAAATCGGTTTGGCTCATAGGAGATAATTAATGTAATTTGATATTAATTAAAAAATCAAAAAACAGTTCGTGACAATTTTTTTTATTGACATGTGTATTTTTTTCTGTGTTTAACACAGAGATTTACCAAGTTACGAACCATTAGCAAAAGCGATTGTTTTTCAGTTATTCAATTTTGTGGAAATAATTGTTCAGGACAAGAAAAACAAGGGAATATAATCAAGTGAATATTCAATTTAAAGGCACATTAAGCCTCCGAAATGACTACAATTATCCTCTCAAGAAAAAGACAAGCATGTTTTTTATAATAGCTTAGTATCATGAGTATCAGTTTGTAAACAATAACAATACAATGAAAACAAAAACATTTTGAGATATTATTATAGCATTTTGAGGTTTTGATGGACCTTTAGATAATAAATCCCCATCCGTTAATCTAAAACATATTTTATTGCTCCTTTTATAACAGCATATTATCATTATATAAATACAAAAGAAACATACATCAACAAGGGATAGAATCTGTAAAGCACGTTCTTGTTCCCCATCTCAATTGTGCTTTTTGTCGTTTTTAATTAACATGACTCTTTTTGAATAGCATGTGACGTCATTATTTTAAAAACAAAGTCTTACTGATTTAAAATTGATGATGTATATCATGCAATATGTCAAAGACTGTTACTATATAAATTATCTTACAATTGAGCCTCGTCACGACAAAACCAACATAGTGGGTTTGCGATCAGCATGTATCCAGACCAGCTGCGCATCCGCGCAGTCTGATCAGGATCCATGCTGTTCGCTATCAGTTTCTCTAATTGTAATAGAGTTGGTAAAGGCCTCAACAGACGGTAGGATTTAGTTGTACAGCACTAATTAGAGATAAGATGTACAATTTTCAAAGCAATACAACACTTGCATTCAGACGGTAATTCTACACTGTAGGAATCATCTGAGGTTTCCCTAAAAAGGATCCCTTTACATTGATCCTTTACATACTTTACTCACTAAATACTTTTTTCGCCATGAGTAATGATTGAAACACCTCCATTTAAAAAAAAATTTTTTTTTTTAATGTGAAGCCTGACCGAGACTCAAACCTGGGACCCTCGGAATACCGTACTGCGGCTCTACTGACTAAGCTATCCGGCCGCCTACAAACTACCTCCCCTCCCCTAATTAGAGAACAGTTCAATACCGTGACATAATCATTTTCGGAATAATTTGGGATTCGAACATAACACAACTTTGGGTCTCCTGAAGAGTTTTTCAACATCATTTTTACCCCATCTTACTACTATGTTTACCTTTTAGCCCTAATTGTTCTGGAATTTCATTCATTACACCCATTATCAGGAGATAATTTGGTAATCTGTTACTTGTCATTGTGGGAGGTCTGTAGAAATCTGTACGACAAGATTTTCAAAATAGAACATGTCCTATCCCTTACATCTAGACTTAAGGTTTCCGAATTCAAGAAATAGTAGCCTTCACACATTAAGATTTGCCTGTACATCTTAGTTTTAATCGGTGTTGTACTTCAAAATCCTACCGTCTGTTGAGGCCTTAAGCGAACAGCATGGATCCTGATCAGACTGCGCGGATGCGCAGGCTGGTCTGGATCCATGCTGGTCGCAAACCCATTATGTTGGTTTTGTCATTGCGCGGCTCAGTTGTTATTTTAACCTTTAAAGTCATAGAAGAATATGGTCATCTCATAAATTTTGCAATCGTGAAAATCTTTTTTTTTAAGGAAACGGTAGACTTTATGTAACATTTGGAAGGTCATCAGCTTTGAACAACAAATGATTTGGTCATATTTCTTTACAAAGTGTCAATAGTCGTGAAAGGTTAGCATGTGAAAAGTTAGCATGTGTTCTTAAGAATAGTTGTGTTGCGACCAAACCCTAACAAATACAAGTGTAATTTCGCCGACAAACGCCTTAAGCGTGGTAACCAAAACAAATTAACGAAGGCTGCTTTAAACGACCACATCAAATTAAGTTCGTGTTAAATGTAAGTAACAATCAATAACAAAGCATAGTAACAAAACATATGAATGCTTTAATTTTCTCGCAATTCTTTATCTATTTTTTACCACCATAGATCATTCTAAACACTGCGATAACTTAAACCACGATTTGACAATTTGTAAATCCATTATATAACGAATATAAACATATATATTATATGGTATTTCACAGTTTTTCAAATTCTTACCATTTGCTCAGAAATATAAACAAATATCATATTACAAGAATATCACAATAACAATGCAAGGAAAAAGTAATTGCGAGTAATTGCCTGTAAAATCGTGTGGACAAGCTTATATTTCCTAGAAAAGAACAATTCGGATTATGAGCATCAGCTGCAAGTCTTATCTTTCTGTGAATGTTTCATTTGCAGTATAAGTAAAATAAAAAATGAATTTCTTCTTGATATATCATCTAGTTATGAGAATTGACAATAAAACACTATTTGTTGTAAAAGGCATGACTTGATCCTAAATTTCACCACACTTTCAAATCGTTGTTATATGACGTCAGGAACATATTGTCATTATACATCACCCAGTCACATGATACCAACACGTGGTCCATCAAACTCCTTACAGCGGTTACGTCACGCTTTGCTACTTTCTGTATTGATTAGGGGATGTAATCGCTGCGGTTTGGTGGTCCATCAATATTAAAACTAAAATAGAGAAAAATCCATAAAGAACGCTTAAAAAGACAAAATTAAAAATGTTGCAGGTCCGATTGAGAAATCTATCCATAGAATTTTACAAAGGACATTGGTATCACCCAGTCGAATCTGCGACCTCCCTCATCAAGGGCATTTGCTTATAAGGCTATCAGAATGTAAATTATCAAAGCTTTGAATCTCGTTTAAACCACCTAAATCAAAACATTTCAATTATTTTGCTGATAAATATGATTTTTCCTGTTCTGTGACTTTTTGAAAAAAAGAAATCACAAACTTGTGAGCATACTGCATTGATAACACTGTTGTTATTGAATATATCCTACTCGCCGTGGTATAAATACTTCAAAACGTTTGTACAAACTAGCTACGGCCGGTTTAATCAATGATGTTGAACATTCTCCGTTATGATTGAATAGTAAATATTGAAATGCTTTGATCTTAACCTTACATCTTTTGTTGCTGAGAAATATCACTTATCATAAAATGAAGTATATATCAAGTTACCGTAACATGTTATCAAGCAAAGATGGATTGGACATATTGATTTGTTTCTATCAATGAATGTCTTGAAAGTGATGATAAAAACAAATATGTCTAGTACTGTTATTTTAGCAATCTGAAATTGTATATTAACTTATATCAATATAAATTTAATACGGATGGTCAAAAATGGAAAAGTTAAAAAACACACAAGACGGCAAAATTAAAAATGTTGCAAATTTGGTTTGATTGAGCCTATTTATTTTATGGACAGTATTATTAGCGTTATACTAGCATATATGTGCATGTTGATCTAGCTCTATTCTGCTTAAAAAACTTATTCACTTCCGGTTCCAGCAAGATAAGAATTAAGCATTACATCATGATTTTATTTGTTCTGTTACAAAGGTTTTTGCAATTATATACGGCTATAAAATGATAGTTATGCAGTGTATGAATTGTCAATGTTACGGTTGATGTTATTAAAATGTTTCATACACCTTTCCATTGAGATGTTGACAAGTTTTAATATGTCTTTGTGATTTATATGTTATTAAATTTTCTGCAGTTTTGAAGTGCGTTTATTTTAAAAAGCTCATAAAGCACGGAAATGTTTTACAATGTATAATTTCTCAACAAAAAATAGTTGTCGGTCTGTAACAGTTTCCAAAATGGTATTTATTGTTTTAATGACTGTACCATATTTTACTTTGAGGGTGTAAGTAAAGTTATAATGATAAAAAAAACATTTACTGTTGAAGACATAATCCACTTTGCAACATTACATACTTTTAACAACATTATATTACATATATATTTATTACATTATTTCGCATCATTCAATGCTACTTTTTACGCGGTAACTTTAAATATATTTAAATCATCATTATATAACGAAACACAGATTTGTCTTCCCACTGAAGAGAGCCTCAGTGTGCCTTTAATCATTTAAACAATGTTTTATGCCGTCTGCTTACGTCAAGCTAAAATTGAATGTTATGCCGTTTACAGATATACGTCACGTCTGCATTTGGTTGATACTCAAGATTTTATTTCCCTTTTATTTCATTAGATATTGTACATGATATATAAAGTGTAATGCTGGCGACGGTAGTGTTACGTGTCTAATATAACAAATGTTTAATAAAAGTAAATGTTCAGAATATAATTTGAAACAGCAATTCATTAAACCTGGCATGAAATCATAAAGAAGTTCCTTCATCTTCGAGGACCAGGGTGCTTATCGGGATTTATTGGATTTATACGACCCTCCGTGCACTGAATAGCTACTCCAATTATGTTAGTGAAAGGTTTATCATCTCAACAAAATTCATTCACAAAAAGTGATGAAGCACAAACCTTTAGAATATCTTTGTCTCTGATATATTAAATGATTAGATCAATGTATGTATTCTTCTTGATTAAGCGTAGTCACTTTCGGGAACCAAATCTGTATTATTCTGACGTTTATATCGTTACCGTAATATAGCTTAACTTTTATAAAATTGCAATATTCAAAACATGATTGCCGTTTCCGTTCAGTTTCAAAAGCAACAATTTCAGC
The DNA here is from genome assembly GCF_026571515.1 of Ruditapes philippinarum. Classification (NCBI taxonomy): domain Eukaryota; kingdom Metazoa; phylum Mollusca; class Bivalvia; order Venerida; family Veneridae; genus Ruditapes; species Ruditapes philippinarum. Next base: position 168,600 of record NW_026858265.1, read on the forward strand.
TGTGAATATTTTTCATGCAACAATAATTATAACTTGATCGTGAGAACGAATAACACACAGACAGGGATTTTTATATTTGCATTATCTGTTACAAACTGAATAACTTTTGAGATGGTCTCGGCCTTAAGGCTCAAACCCATAATCATTTCGTGGAAAGGCAGACACATTAACTTCTATGCCACCTCTCCCTATTCATTTTCGTCATGATTATATTGTGTCTGAATCTAGACTCGACTAATGCTTGATATAGACAAAAACACGTACACAGTTGACGTGATGCGATTCTGAGCTGAGATGTCATTTGCGACTTAGCTCACGTTATGTACGCAACAGATAACGACCTTTATCTAGATGAGTGATCGATTTTAAATTCTTTTGATGTTGGTTATAAGCACATTAAATATCCAATTACATTAATCATGTTTCTATTCATTTTGATGATCCAAATAACAAAAGGTTGTTATTTCATTACATAGCTGGCTTTGGGCTTTTGTAGACTATCCTACCTATTGGCGAACATTTACATGTAATATTCCCCTTGAACCTCATGCGTAGCTCAAATTTACCGCCTTCTTTACTATAATGAAATTGTAATACAATGCAATACATCAGTGCACATTCATTTTTATACATATTCATATAGACTAATGACTATTTAAAGCTTACCATTGATTATGTGGTTACTAAACTATATAATAATGTCTCACACTGTAAGTGTCTACAATTATGCATTTCCTTTTGTTGCTTATATTTAAACAAAATTAATTGAAATATTGGATTAGGTTTTCAGTAAAAAAGAAGAGAGCATTAAGAACAAAATAGTAAACTTCTCTGCTGGTGTCCTAGACAAGTCATTTCCGCTACTAGCACTCTAAGAACTAAAGATTGTCTGCTGGTACATGTGTCAAGTACAGATTACTTATTTCCAGATGAAATTGTCCAAAAATACCTTTGACGCCTCCCTTGAAGATATAATAAGTATGTTTCCTTTGTTTCCTTGTTTGTTAAGAATTCGTTGATTTTGATCTTTTTAGGTAATATTTAATGCATTTTGTACATTTAGTTTACATTATGTATATATCAACACTATTATAGATACAAAGTATATGTATTTATTACATAAAACAAAGGATTGATGTTATTTGAAATGTCGAAATTTTCATAGTTTTTGATCTTGGAAATATATTACTTTCTGGTGTCAGATATATGTCTACTATAGCTGCATTTTAAATATTCTGCCAAGATAACACATTCAGACCACTGTTATATATATCCCACGAGTATAACATATTAATCATGACATTGAGAACGAATTTCAAAGGAAATCTGACGAGTCAGCAATAATACGTTTCAAATTGTTACCATATGCACATAAATATTAACAAATATCATCTTCTGTTAAATAACATAATCCAATTAACAACATATTGCAAAAATATCACAATAACAGTGCAAGAAAATACTCACTGCGTGTAAAAGCGTGTGGACAGGCTTATATTTCCTAGAAAAGTTTGGATTATGAGCATCAGTTGCTAGTCTTCTGTTTCTGTGAATGTTTCATTTGCAATATAAGTATATTAAAAATGAACTACTATCATCTAGTTATGATAATTGACAACATAACACTATTTGTTGTAAGTGCATGACATGATTCTAAATTTCACCACACTAACATATCCAATTTTGCCAAGATCACCGATTTGTCTAAAGTTTGCAGACATATAGGGGTCGGTTTGGCTGCGTTATTTGTAGCAAATGTATCGATATCAAAACATATGTGTTTTTGTTTCTCATAATATTGTTTGTAGATGTGCATCAATTTCTGTGGAATTACATACTTCTTTGTAAACAATACTCTGTAACGGGAATTGATTTGTTTTTTTATAAAACAAGTTAAACAACACCCAATGGTGACACTATAAACAAATTACAAGTACATTATCAAACCTGCATCAAATGAAACCCGTACAGTTCCTAATGATTATTTGCATAGGAGATTCAAATAAATGGCAGTCTTCAAGGCTAAGAAAGCGCTAAAAGACTAAGTGATCTGCTCTCCAATCTGTTTAAATTAGAGTTTTTCTCTCACAAGATTGCCTCATGAATCTTTATTTACTTCTAATTTACGTTCCTGACACTGCGAAATAATTTCTTAAATCAGGGTTTCTTTAAATAGTATTTATAAATTGCTTTGTTGAAGAAAACAAATGGAAGAATAGCTAACTGATCTCACGGAATTGATATACAACCCTGTTTGGATTTATGGCAAAAAGGAATTGTTTGTATTATTTTGTTCGTTAAATAACGAGTTAGTCTTTGTAAACGTGTGTAAATCATAAAAAATATATCTTTCTTTTTTTACTTTAACGATGCCGAAATCCGCCTTTTTTATATTATAATATTATTATATATAACTATAATATTTTGATTTAATATATTGGTTTTATTTGCTGTAAAGATGTCACCGATGATTGTCCCTTTTTAATAATGAATATCTTCTACATACTAGTAGTTTATATATATTCTGCCATTACAGTGCTTTCACGTAAACAGTTGACGTGATGCGATTCTGAACAGAGTTGTTATTTGCGACTTAGCTCACATTATGTACGCATTGTGCCTCTGATAACGAGCTTTATTAAGCTTATATTTAGCTTTGTTTATTATAATGAAATTGTAATAAAATGCAATACATCAGTGCTTTCTTTTTGTGTCGCCTTGAAAAGGTGACATATAGGGGTTACTTTTGTCGGCGGTGTCGGCGGCGGCGGCGTCTGTGTCGGCGTCGTTGTCGGCGTCGGCGTCCGCTAAAGCTTGTCCGGAGCATAACTCAGTCACTATAAGTCTGATTGACTTCAAACTTGGTATGCATGCTTCTTTCAATAACTCGAAGTGCAGTGCACAAGGACCAGTACTCTGCAGTTCTTATTTTTTGAGTTATTGCCCTTTGTTAATTTTCATACTTTAATTTTGTCCGGGCCATTTCTCTTCAACTAAAAAAGCTATGGACTTGAAACTTCATAGGATGATAGATCTCATTAAGAAGAAATGCAGTGCACTAGAACCAGTACTCTGCACTTCCTAATTTTTGAGTTATTGCCCTTTGTTAATTTTCATACTTTATTTTTGTCCGGGCCATTTCTCCTAATGTATAAAAGCCATGGACTTGAAACTTCATAGGATGATAGGTCTCATTAAGAAGAAGTGCAGTGCACAAGAACTGGTACCCTGCATTTCTTATTTTTTGAGTTATTGCCCTTTGTTTATTTTCATACTTAACTTTTGTCCAGGCCATTTCTCTGAAAGTATAAAAATTATGGACTTGAAACTTCATAGGATGATAGATCTCATTAAAAAGAAGTGCAGTGCATTAGAACTGATACTCAGCATTTCTTATTTTTGAGTTATTGCCCTTTGTTGCTTTTCTTACTTTATTTTTGTCCTGGTCATTTTTCCTCAAGTATGAAAGCTATGGACTTGAAACATCATAGAATAATAGATCTTATTGATAAGAAGTGCAGTGTACAGAAACTGCTGATCTGCACTTATTATTTTTTTAGTTATTGCCCTTTGTTATTTTTCATATTTCATTTTTGTCCTGGCCATTTCCCCTAAACTACATTGTTCACAAGGCGACACATCCGACTCGCGGAGTTCTAGTTTATACCTATGCACTTGACTTTGCAATTATTTAGCATACTACATGTATATATTTATATTTTTTATCTCATCATTTTGCATCTGTGACTATTTTGGAGGTATTTTCGTCCGACGTAACAAGTGTCACTTTACAACGAATAAAAGCTGAAAAGAGCTACGAAATTGCATAAGCTTAATGTTTATTTAAAACTTACCATTTTTTATGTTGTTACTAAACTATATAATAATGTATCATACTGTATGTGTCTACAATTATGCATTTCCTTTTTTTTCTTAACTTTAAACAAAATTAATTGAAATAATTAAAGGCTAGTGGTTTCAGTAAAAAAGAAGAGAGCATTAAGAACAAAATAGTAAACTTCTCTGCTAGTGTCCCAGACAAGTCATTTCCGCTACAAGCACTCTAAGAACTAAAGATTGTCTGCTGGTACATGTGTCAAGTACAGATTACTTATTTCCAGATGAAATTGTCCAAATATACCTTTGACGCCTCCCTTGATGATATAATAAGTATGTTTTATTTGTCGGTTAATAATTCGTTGATTTTGATCTTTTTAGGTAATATTTATTGAATTTTGTACATTCAGTATACATTATGTATATATCAACACTATTATAGATACAAAGTTAATGTATTTATTACATAAAACAAAGGATTGGTGTAATTTGAAATGTCGAAATTTTCATAGTTTTTGATCTTGGAAATATATTACTTTCTGGTGTCAGATATATGTCTACTATAGCTGCATTTTAAATATTCTGCCAAGATAACACATTCAGACCACTGTAATATATATATCCCACGAGTATAACATATTAATCCTGACTTTGAGAACGAATTTCAAAGGAAATCTGACGAGTCAGCAATAATACGTTTTAAATTGTTACCATATGCACATTAATATTAACAAATACATAATGTATCATCTTCTGTTAAACAACATAATCCAATTAACAACATATTGCAAAAATATCACAATAACAGAAAATAATAGAAAATAGTCAATGCGTGTAAAAGCGTGTGGACAAGCTTGTATTTCCTAGAAAAGTTTGGATTTTGAGCATCAGCTGCAAGTCTTCTGTTTCTGTGAATGTTTCATTTGCAGTATAAGTATATTAAAAATGAACTACTTCTTGATGTATCATCTAGTTATGAGAATTGACAACATAACACCATTTGTTGTTAGGACATGACATGATCCTAAATTTCATCACACTATCATATCCAGTTTTGCAAAGAACACCGATTTGTCTAAAGTTTGTAGACATATAGGGGTCGTTTTCGTCAGCGATATTTTTTGCAAATGTATTGATATGATAACATCATTTAATGTTGTTGTTTTTTTTCTACATAATATTGTTTGTAGATGTGCATTATTTTTTTTGGAATTACTTACTTCTCTTCAAACAATACTCTGTAACGGGCATTGATTTGTTTTTGTAAAACAAGTGTAACAACACCCAATGGTAACACTATAAACAAATAACATGTACATTATCAAACCTGCATCAAATGAAACCCGTACTGTTCCTAATGATTATTTGCATAGGAGGTTCAAACAAATGGAAGTTTCAAGGCTAAGAAAGCGCTAAAAAGACTAAGCGATCTGCTCTCCAATCTGTTTATATTAAAGTTTTTCTCTCACAAGATTGCCTCATGAATCTTTATTTACTTCTAATTTACGTTCCTGTCACTGCAAAAAATAATATCTTAAATCAGGGTTCCTTTAAATAGTATTTATAAATTGCTTTGTTGAAGAAAACAAATAGAAGAAGTGATCTCACGATATACAACCCTATTCAGATTTATGGCGAAAGTAATTGTTTGTATTTTTTGTTCGTTAAACAACGAGTTAGTCTTTGTAAATGTGTGTAAATCATAAAAAAATATATTTTTTTTACTTTAACGATGCCGAATGCGTTTTATTTCTATATTATAATATTATTATATATAACTATAATATTTTGATTTAATATATTGGTTTTATTTGCTGTAAAGATGTCACCGATGATTGTCCTTTTTTAATAATGAATATCTTCTACATACTAGTAGTTTATATATATTCTGCCATTACTGTGCTTTCACGTAAACAGTTGACGTGATGCGATTCTGAACAGAGATGTCATTTGCGACTTAGCTCACGTTATGTACGCATTCGTGCCTCAGATAACGACCGTTATCTAGATGAGTGATCGATTTTAAATTCTTTTGATGTTGGTTATAAGCACATTAAATATCCAATTACATTAATCATGTTTCTATTCATTTTGATGATTCAAATAAGAACATGTTGTTATTTCATTACATAGCTGGCTTTTTGGCTTTCATAGACTATCCTACCTATTGGTAAACATTTGCATGTAATATTCCCGTTGAACTTCATGCGTAGCTCAAATTTATCGCCTTGTTTATTATAATGAAATTGTAATTAAATGCAATACATCAGTGCATTCTTTTTTATACCTATGCACTTGACTTTGCAATAATTTAGCATACTACATGTATATATTTATATTTTTTATCTTATCATTTTGCATCTGTGACTATTTTTGAGGTATTTTCGTCCGACGTAACAAGTGTCACCTTACAACGAATAAAAGCTGAAAGAGCTACGAAATTGCATAAGCTTAATGTTTATTTAAAACTTACCATTATTTATGTTGTTACTAAACTATATAATAATGTATCAAACTGTATGTGTCTACAATTATGCATTTCCTTTTTTTTCTTAACTTTAAACAAAATTAATCGAAATAATTAAAGGCTAGTGGTTTCAGTAAAAAAAGAAGAGAGCATTAAGAACAAAATAGTAAACTTCTCTGCTGGTGTCCTAGACAAGTCATTTCCGCTACTAGCACTCTTAAAGAACTAAATATTGTCTGCTGGTACATGTGTCAAGTAAATATTACTTATTTCCAGATGAAATTGTCCAAAATATCCTTGACGCCTCCCTTGATGATATAATAAGTATGTTTCCTTTGTTTATTGTGTAAATAATTCCGTTGATTTTTGATCTTTTTAGGTAATATTTAATGCATTTTGTACATTCAGTATACATTATGTATATATCAACACTATATAATACAAAGCATATTATTATTAAATATATGTCTACTGTACTGCAATTTAAATATTCTGCCAAGATAACACATTCAGACCACTGTTATATATATCCCACGAGTATAACATATTAATCATGACATTGAGAACGAATTTCAAAGGAAATCTGACGAGTCAGCAATAATACGTTTCAAATTGTTACCATATGCACAGAAATATTAACAAATTTCATCTTCTGTTAAACAATATAATCCAATTAGCAACATATTGCAAAAATATCACAGTAACAGTGCAAGAAATTAGTTAACGATTGTAAAAGCCTGTGGACAAGCTTGTATTTCCTAGAAAAGTTTGAGCATCAGTTGCAAGTCTTCTGTTTTTGTGAATGTTTCATTTGCAGTATAAGTAAAATAAAAATGAACTACTTCTTGATATATTATCTAGTTATGAGAATTGACAACATAACACCATTTGTTGCTAAGACATGACTTGATCCTGAATTTCATCACACTATCATATCCAATTTTGCAAAGAACACCGCTTTGTCTTAAGCTTGTAGACATATGGGAGTCGCTTTCGTCAGCGATATTTTTTGCGAATGTATTGATATAAAAATATCATTTTAATGTTGTTTTTTTTCCTTACATAATATTGTTTGTAGATGTGCATTTATTTCTTTGGAATTACTTACTATTCAGCAAACAATACTCTGTAACATTGATTTGTTTTTATAAAACAAGTTAAACAACACACAATGGTAACACTATAAACAAATTACATGTACATTATCAAACCTGCATCAAATGAAACCCTACAGTTTCCTAAATAATTATTTGCATAGGAGTT